>NC_048283.1:22394612-22694612 GCF_009762535.1 Notolabrus celidotus
GTCAGGAGAAATTAAGAAGTCCAGACTGACTGGATTCTTCAGAGGCCGGTTCTTCAAGTGCTCGTTCATTGGAGCAGACTTGGCGTACAGTGCAGCCTTTGACCTCTCAACCCTAACGAGCAGAGCTTTATTTCTTACATTGTGACTCACATTGTGCTCGCTCACTTGGCCTGTGGAACAGGAGGCCGGCTGCTGAGACTGTGGCCCCAAACAGGCCCCGACAAACACGCTCTGTGGTATGTGGGGACTCAACAACAGTTAAGTGGGACACAGCGAGACACCACACGTGGACGTTACAAAAGCAGCTCCATCTGAGAGTCACGGTGACCCGCACGGGTGAGCTTCTCCGTCTATCTGGAACAGTTTCTTTAGCTGCAGAAAGTCTCAGTGAAAACATTTCACAGGGAGGTCTGAGGATGATCCACGCCGACGCTTTACACAAGAGAAGGACAAGGCTTCGAGAATCAATGTCAACACTGAGCTGAAGGAAACAGAGAAGAGAGAATATCTATACAAAATATATCATTCATGTTTATATTAAACTGAAAACAAATCAAAGAGAACAAATAAGACGTTAAACTGAAACATGTTTATAAAAATATCAGATCATGTTAAATCTGAAGAAGAAACCTGTTTCAATCAGTACAGAGACATGTTTTCTGTTCATCAGCTCTTCTTTGAATGACACTCTGTAAACGTATGTGAACCCAGGAGAACAGGTTCTGAACTTTAAAGTGAAATGTTGTCCCATTCTTGCCTGGTAGAGGATTTCAGCAGCTCAACAGTTCAGGGTCTCCTTTCTCATATTTTTAGTTTCATGATGCTCCAAATGTTTTCAATGGGGGACGAGTCAGGACTGCAGGCAGGCCAGTTCAGCACCTGGACTCTTCTACTACAGAGCCATGCTGCTGTAATATGTGCAGAATGTGGTTTGGCGTTGTCTTGCTGAAATATGTAAGGTCTTCCTGAAGACGTCATTGTCTGGATGGCAGCATATGTTGCTCCTAAACCTGTATACATTGTTCAGCATTAATGGAGCCTTCAGTCAGGAGCCGTCGATCAGGCTGTGATTGGCTCTTGTGACCTCCTACACACCGCATTGGGTTGAAACTGGAAATAAGTGGTGTGACTCAAACATCAGGTTGGATTCGGCCTCAGTTCACAGAGCGTATGCCCGGCACCTTTCTGAGATGTGCTGAGGACTGACATGTCCATCCTTTCTGTTATGTTACAGCAGAGCGTTCACAGAGACTCAAAGAAACCTCCTGCTGGTTTTAAATTACTGATGCAGTCGACTGAGACTGAAGCAGGCCGGTGTGACGGTGTGCAGGTCAATGAGCTCTGAACCTGAACATGCTGTAGTTAATGTTGCACTATACGTCTGAGTCTTTATAAGAAGTGATGAAACAGAGGAGGTGAAGAGATTCCTCCTGTAAGCTGCAGCAGCACAGACACCTGCTCCTCCTCCTGCATCTCTGCAATCATCCTCTATCAGTTAGAGAAGTCAGCTCCATGCAGGCAGACTCAGCCCCTGATCATAGTTTCAATAATCTCTGTACCCGTCCTCAGTGACTGATGTTTCTTTTGAAGACCTTCAATCTAACACAGAGTCCTTTGTTAGCAAGCGCTCAGACAGGAGACGCTTCCTACTGATGGAGGCAGACTCTCAGCTCAGCTTCATCCTGTAGAAATCAGCATCAAGGCTGTACCAAGTGACTCAATCTGTTAGGTAACATTTCACTCCCTAACACATTCACCTTCAAGGATTCAACGATCCAACGATCCAACGATCCAACGATCCAATGATTCAAGTGTTCAAGGATTCAAGGATTCAAGGATTCAAGGATACATTACTGTCATTCTGCCCATGTAAACATGAAGGAATGAAATGTAGTCATCAGGTCTCGGTGTGATAAATAGAAACAGAGTGAGGTGAGTTATATCCTGCAGAAGAAATGAGGCAATATGGAGCTTTATTTTTATTATCAAACCAACGAAAAGTCAAAACAAGTTTAAAAACTGCAAGATAGCTTTAAATAATGTATCACTGTGGCTGTTTTTGTTGTTGCTGTTGTCTCTGTAGTTTTAACGGTGAAAACTATAGATTGCTCTTTAGCTTGTTGGCCAAATCCAGGCGTTGCTATAGAAATGGCAAGCTCCTGCCTGGAACCTCCTATTATCCAAACTGCCTCTCACTCTGTGTGTGTGTGTGTGTGTGTGTGTGTGTGTGTGTGTGTGTGTGTGTGTGTGTGTGTGTGTGTGTGTGTGTGTGTGTGTGCGTGTGTGTGTGCGTGTGTGTGTGCGTGTGTGCAGGATTTAATTGAACTCACAGGAAGCTGGACAAACATCAGCAGAGTGAATCCATGCAGGTCATACAGAAACATAAAGTAAACTCAGAGTTCATGATGAAGCAGCAGCAGCGCAGTATGTACTTCATGCACTGACTTCTTCTCTTCTTCCTTATTGTGAAATATAACCCTTTGTGCATGCTCAGGAGGAGGACAGGCAGAAGTGGAGATCAGGTTGTGTATATTAAGGGAACACTGACCTGGTGAGCAGGACGGTTTGTTGCACACATGCAGATCCAGAGAGAAGGCTAACGCTCCATGAGTTCACTTCATCGTCTCCTTCAGCTCACCGTGTTTCTCTGGAGTTTACCTCAGTCCCCCTCTCATGGTCGCCTCGTTCAGCTTGTAAGAAGCTGATAGTTTCGCTGTGAGGTAAAGTGTGAAGAGATAAATAGAGGATGGTTTCAGTGATGGTCTCAGGACTGAGGTGGACCCTTCCTTGTTTACCTGTCTGTCCTCCTGTTGACTCCTAATAAGGTGAGCTTCCTGCCTCTTCAGTCCGCAGCTTGTCAATCTGTCCTGCAGCCCTCCCCTCGGCAGGGACCAATACGTCTGTTTTAAAACACTTCTTATGCTTATCACCTTTATCTGAAGAAATCTGACAAAGAAAACATGAAACAGTGGAAACAGGGGCGCCACTTCGGCTCACCTGAAGAGGTGCTGCATGCACAGAAGATACAGTCCTGGTCCTGCTGGTCGGAGGATCAGTTCTCAGTCCAACATGATTCAGTGTATGACTCCTCCACTCTCCCCTCAGTTCTTATCCCTGAAGCTGTCCTGTCAATAAAAGCGTAAAACCCAAATGTTCATCTTTAACAAATAACCAAACCAGGAAAAGGAATCATGTCCTGATGTCAGCTTCGGGTCGTTCTGGTCTGGTTAGTTTCTCCTCTGTGTTGACAGAGTTGATATCAGAGGACGCTCTGAGTGGACACAGGCCATTACTCTATTTACAGTTCTGACTTCTCTTTCTTATTATGTGAGATATTTTTATTTGAATGTGGCCATAACTTTGTCATCTAACGTAACAAGTGAGACTATAACGATACGAGCCTCCCTCCAGGCTCCACAGTCTGTCACACAGGTATCTGAGAACTCAATAAACACAGCCGTCTGTAAGGAGCCTGTGACGGACTGACAGTTCAGCAGAGACCGGCAGAGAAGTGGGTTAGTTAATGAAAACAGGGGATTTGTGTCAGGTCAGGTTCAGGTTCAGGTTCAGGTGAAGACAACAAGGCCAGGGGTCTCATTTATATTTTATAAAAGAGTGCGTAGAATCCCTACTAAAAGAGTATGTACTCCAAAAACCCAGAAATGGCGTGTGCCATGCTTGGGAGCATTCTATCGAACAGCTCTGCTAATCTGCTGGCTCCCAGAATGCTGTTGACAAAGACCCATTATAGGTCTGAGAGCCAGTGTCATTGCCTACTACAGAGCCCAAACTTATCTGAACATCTAGTCTAGTCATCATATTGTCCTTCAGCTCTGCTGGCTTAAGGGTCACAAAACTTATTCATGAAAGTCACTAAACAGGAAGGGGGTCTCAATCTAAATTTCCTTGAGAGTCTGGGACAACATAGGTTTCTCCTTGACTTGTTTTACGTCAGTTACTTATTTTCCTATCAGATACTTCCCGGGTTAAAGAGTCAAATCAAACATTCACTTGCTTATCTCCCAGGCTCCACCTACTGCATGGTGAGACAACTTTAAGGTGCCTTAAAGTCGGTTGTTTGAACTGTAGGACTCTTTTCCTCCTCTCTGAAACATGCCTAACATTTTCATCCTGTTCTCTGAGAAAGTGGAAACATCCACACCAGTGACTCTCTCCTCAGCTTGTTGCAGCTGCTCTTCTTCTTCCTCTCTTAATGATGCATCACATCCCTCCCCTTGTTTATGTCTGAATGGGTTATTCAGTAAATGGAAGAAACTTTTATCAAACTGTAAAAATCAGAATAATTAATAAAGAATATTACACATACCAAGCATCCTTCATTAAAACCTTTAAGAGTAATAACTCAGTAAAATGTTGACATATGATGTGTGAAGTTTAGTTTGTGTACTTATCTCTGGATGTGAGAGCAGCTCATGATCTGTATCCTCCCTTTCTGCACACAGAGGTGTCTGCAGCTGTGTGATATCTAAAGGACTACATTTCCCAGGAAGCTGTAGCAGCGTCTGCAGTGAACGGCTGATGGGAGAAGTAGTTATATAAAACGACTCTGCAGAAGAAGGACCCTCCTCCTCCTCAGTGTGGCCACATTTCAATCATAGGCGGCTCATAAAGCACGCAACACGCGCGCAGCACGCAGCCTCCCGCACCACGCGCACCGGTAAAGCTCCTGCAACCCGCTCAGGTTCTGCTGCTCACTCACACCGTGGACACGTTAACGGAGAGCAAACATGGGAAAAGATGAGAGACCTAACTGGGACAACCCAATGCAGTTCGTGCTGGCGTGCGTGTCGTACGCGGTGGGTCTGGGGAACGTGTGGAGGTTCCCGTACCTGTGCCAGACGCACGGCGGAGGTAAGAGCTGCTTACATACCGGGCATGAACGAGATCTTCATAAAGTCTCATTAACAACTTAAATAAAGTGAGCACAGTCAGGAGCCTCTAGTGAGAATTTCAGAGGGTTTATAATATCATAATAATAAAGGATTTCATTCTTCAAGTTTAATAAAGAGTTATTCTCCAGAGAATAAATACACCTTTAATTTATATATCGACCCTGACTGAAAAACAGCTGATTAAGAAAAATAAACAATGACAATTATTAAAAAGTCAATGAGCTTTATAAAACACCTGATTTTATCAAGATGAAAAGTTTTAAATTTGTTTAACTGTAAATAATTTCAGCTTTATCTTCTCATTCTTGTCTCTTACATTTTAAACTCTGCTTTTGAATTCAGCTTGAAGCTTCAGATATATGAATAAGTGATCCTTGTGTTTTTCTCAGAGGTAAAGTAAGAATAAACCTGTAGTGTCTGACCGCTCTCTGTCTGTATCTGAGTTATTAAAGACAGGAGACATCAGGTCATCACATCCAAACAGGAAACAGACTTTAAATCATTGAGCTTTTACAGTAAACTTGTTGAAACGTCTGTTCCTGTTGTATTTCTGAGCTGTGTATCTCCACCTGTTTATGGTTAATGTTCTCTGAGTCAGAAGGGTTTTGTGGCGGTAAGTTTCCAAGTGAAACCTTATCACTGTGTTATCACAGAATGAGCTGTTGTTACAGTCCGCCGTCACTACTGACTGTTGAAAGCAGGTAGAGATCCTGACAGCAGGTCATAAACCAGGAAGTGAGCGGACACAGATTCAGTAGAAACGTTACGCAGCTTTCCTTCAGACAGTGACAGACGATGGAGAGTTTATGCATCAAACTGAAGATCTGCTCAGAGCCTGGAGCTGTTTCCAGTGTTACTAACTCTAATCCTGACAGGTCTGTTTATCCATTAACAGAGGCATCAAGTATACAGCTTCCAGTAGGACGCACCATAGATATGGATATACAATAAAACTCACCTACAACAATATATTGAAAGAAAGACAAGAAACAGAGCCTGATAGAGGATTTCAGCTGCTCAACAGTTCAGGGTCTCCTTTGTTGTATTTTTAGTTTCATGATGATCCAAATGTGTTAAATGGGGGACGAGTCAGGACTGCAGGCAGGACAGTTCAGCACCTGGACTCTTCTACTACAGAGCCATGCTGTTGTAATACGTGCAGAATGTGGTTTGGCGTTGTCTTGCTGAAATATGTAAGGTCTTCCTGAAAAAGGCATTGTCTGGATGGCAGCATATGTTGCTCCTAAACCTGTATATATTGTTCAGCATTAATGGATGTGTAAGTTACCCATGCCACGGACTCTTTTGATCCCCATATCATCAGGGATACTGGCTTTTAACTGTGAGCTGATAACAAGCCGGGTGGTCCCTCTTCTCTTTAGAGTGGAGGACACAGCGTCCATGACTTCCAAAAAGAATGTCAGATTTTGATTCATCAGACCACAGGTCAGTTTTCCACTTCCCCTCAGTCCATCTTAAACCAGCCCAGGTCCAGAGTAGTCTCTGTGGTTCTGGATCAGGTTAATATATGGTGTCCTCTTTGCATGGTTCAGTTTTAATCTGCATTTAAGGATGCAGTGATTTCCACTACAGAGTCATGTCTGTTTTTAATGTGGTGACTTCCACTACAGAGTCATGTCTGTTATTAATGCGGTGATCTCTGCTACAGAGTCATGATCTATTCGCATCTTGTTTTCATTAATGAGAATTCAAGTTTTGTCCCTGTGTGGATCTTTAAAGATATAGAAAGTAATTTTTAAAGCACAGGTAGGTTAGCAGCTGCTTTCTCAGGGATCTTCCTTTAATAGTAAACAGAGGTATGATTTGCTTGGATAGGAGATTTCAGATGTTGTTTTTGGATGAGTGCACGGATCACTGAACAAAGAGCAAACATCTCCTGTAATGACTGCAGGATGAGTCATGTGACCGGCTGTTTGAAAGGTTGGATTAGGTCAACAACTTGAACATCACCATGGTTCAATAACTCTGTGAACAGAGCTGTATGAATCTGCTTTCAATGCTTGTTCTATCAAACAGAGGAGGAGTCTGCGTCCCCAAAGCTTCAAAATGGGACTCTGAAGGCTTGCCTGAGTCAGTCCTGGATTTTGTCCTCTGATAGTCAGGGTGTGCTGTCAAAGTGAGGTGGTGTCAGGAGATCTGAGGTCTGCTCAGGGATGGTGGATCAGGGGTGGTGGTCTTGAGATGGATCAGAGATGGTGGTCTTGAGATGGATCAGGGTTGTTGGTCTTGAGATGGATCAGAGATGGTGGTCTTGAGATGGATCAGCGATGGCGGTCTTGAGATGGATCAGGGATGTTGGTCTTGAGATGAATCAGGGTTGTTGGTCTTGAGATGGATCAGGGATGGTGGTCTTGAGATGGATCAGAGATGGTGGCCTTGAGATGGATCAGGGGTGATGGTCTTGAGATGGATCATGGATGGTGGTCTTGAGATGGATCAGGGATGGTGGTC
Source organism: Notolabrus celidotus (assembly GCF_009762535.1). Taxonomy (NCBI): domain Eukaryota; kingdom Metazoa; phylum Chordata; class Actinopteri; order Labriformes; family Labridae; genus Notolabrus; species Notolabrus celidotus. The sequence continues at coordinate 22,401,998 of NC_048283.1, forward strand.
TTGAGATGGATCATGGATGGTGGTCTTGAGATGGATCAGGGGTGATGGTCTTGAGATGGATCATGGATGGTCTTGAGATGGATCTGGGATGGTGGTCTTGAGATAGATCAGAGATGGTGGTCTTGAGATAGATCAGAGATGGTGGTCTTGAGATAGATCAGAGATGGTGGTCTTGAGATGGATCTGGGATGGTGGTCTTGAGATAGATCAGAGATGGTGGTCTTGAGATGGATCAGATGTTTGAGGTGTTCAGCGTAGCTTGAAGCTATAATAGATCTGAATAACGTGGACCTGCTGTAGAGAAAGAGATCTAACCTTACAGACTGTTTATCTTTGATCTTCTCGTTTTGGATCACGTGTCCTCCCTCAGGTGGGTTCCTGATCCCGTACCTGATCATGCTGGTTCTGGAGGGTATTCCTTTATTCTACCTGGAGCTCGCCATCGGTCAGAAGATGAGTTTGGGCAGCATCGGGGCGTGGACTGCCATCAGCCCGTATTTAGGAGGAGTGGGTGAGTACAGACTGTATAATAAAATAATAAAATGAAATGTGTGGAATAAATAATATGAGGAAATTGAATGAACAGAGTGTGAGACTGTAAATAAGTGGTAAGTAAATATGATGACATTTAAAATAAGTAACACTAATGTTAAATAATAAATATTAGCATTTCACTTATTTGATCATTTATTTCTCAAAAAAATCAAATATGTAATAGTACATTTCAACTTTTTCTTTTGTAAATATTTTTCAACATTTCTTACTTTTTAATTTATTTAAATGTAATTTTTAGTTCTAAACAGGAAGACCCGCCCTCAGATGGTTGATTGACAGCTCGTTCATTAAGTTGTAAAGGAACTTAAGAAAAATAGGATCCAAAAAATGACTTTGTAAAAAAAAAAAAATAACACTCAAATTAAATTCTAAATAAATTCAACATTTACTTTTACAAAATAAGAAAAAAAACATTTTAAGTGAAGGTTTATTAACAGAAATGAACAGATGTATTATTTTATGGCCCTGCTCGGACTCGTATACTCTGTGAGCTCACATTTCCTCCCTGCACGTATTTCTGTTTGGATGTTTGAGTTGTTTTGCTTTGATTTCAATGAGTCTGTAACTGAGTGATGTGTCTCTGTTTATGAAACATTACTCTCAGTGCTGTCAGACAGACCAGGACTCAGAATGTGGATTTGGTTTTTCAGCATGAGCTTTGATTGTGGACTCATGTGGACTCAGAGGCATCCTATGTTTTTAATTTGATTTCATTGTTTTTGTCGTTCTCTGATTTCAGGTCTTGCTAGTGTTGTGACCTCCCTGTATCTGTGTCTGTATTACAACATCATCAATGCATGGAGCTTCTGGTACCTCTTTCATTCATTCCAAGTGAGCTGCCTGTTAAACCACGTTATGTTGAATACATCGGAAAATGTCAGGTCTCAGACATCTTACCTTTAACCCTGTTCTGTTCTCTCGTATGTCAGGCGGTGTTACCGTGGGCAGATTGTCCCGTCAATGCTAACCTGACTGGACCATTGGAGGAATGTGAACGTGCATCTCCCACCGAGTACTTCTTCTACAGAGAGACTCTGGACATTTCTTCTTCTATTGAGGAGAACGGAGGCATCCACATGGGCCAGGCTCTCTGCCTGGTGCTCGCCTGGATCATTACCTACCTGTTCATCGTACGAGGAGTCAAGTCCACGGGAAAGGTGAGACAGCAGCCAGAGGCTTTTAGGATCATACATCACAAACCACAGAAAACACAAGATAATACAACTCAGAGAGACAGAGATCACACACCTCTCTCTTGGTTGATATCGAACCACGTCTGAGCCAACGCCATGGCCAACAGAATACCTGCAATGACCAAAGAGAGGAGCAGACAGAAGCGTCACGGACTGGATGCTGCATACTTTAACAGCTCATGAAGATGGCAGCAAACGTAAACACAAACATACCCCAGGCCAGGTGGAATAACAAGGAAGAAAAGTACTTTAAAATCAGTCTTGATGTGTGTGATCAGTTTTTAAATTAAGATCTTTTTCAGAGCAGATGGCTTGCTGCTCTTCTGATATCACCTACATGTTTTTTTATCTATAGGTTTACAAAAGTCTGACAACAGCTTCTTCTCATAACATTTAACTTTATTCTTATAGCTTACAGTTTTTCACATTACTTTAATCTCATGAATTTGTTACTTAAATCTCTTAAATTTAAAACTTTTTTCTCATAGGTTCATGAATATTTTCTTTTTATCCACGACATCTCATTTTTATCTTTCCTAACATAGCTTCAATCCTTGGTTGTACAAACTCATAAGGGTGACAGTATTTAACCCTTTAGTTCATTAAATGTGCACATCCCTTATTTTCCCTCCCAGTGTGTGTTTTAAACCTTCTCCCATATTTGAACTTTGTCCCTGACTCCTCCGAATGGCTCCCTCTTCAGGTGGTGTACTTCACTGCGACGTTCCCCTACCTGGTCCTCTTCATCTACCTGATCAGAGGAGTCACTCTTCATGGAGCCCTTAACGGTGTCATCTACATGTTTACTCCAAAGGTAAGGATGGATCTGTTCACATTTGGACACATGGCATACAAGTTACCAACACACCGCTGGGACACTGTGGGGTTTTACATATATGTGAGTCTACATGTGTTTGTCTGCTTTTAGATGGAACAGCTGGCCAACCCCACCACATGGATCAATGCGGCCACTCAGATCTTTTTCTCACTGGGTTTGGGTTTCGGGTCGCTGATAGCATTTGCCAGCTACAACCAGTACAACAACAACTTTGAGCGGCAGGCCATCATCGTCTCCCTCATCAACAGCAGCACCTCCATCTTCGCCAGCATCGTCACCTTCTCCATCTATGGGTTCAAGGCCACCGTCAACTACGAGAACTGTCTGGAGAGGTGTGTGTGTGTGTGTGTGTGTGTGTGTGTGTGTGTGTGTGTGTGTGTGTGTGTGTGTGTGTGTGTGTGTGTGGATGCAAGTAGACGTAAACATACAGTACGTACCAAAGCCCTGGGATGTCATTGTGCCTCATGAGACAGCTGAAAGTCTTGATACAAAAGGAACAAAAATCAGGATAATTTTATTCAACACAGCTAAACTCAGGATCTCAGAGTCTGCAGGTAAATGATGTCAGATCAGGTCACAGAGTAAGTCTACCACTAGAAGAGCTAGCTCCAGAAGCCTTCAGTCCTCCTTCAGGTCATCATACCTGTGCTTTAACCAGACACAGCCTACATACAACTTTATCTTCTTTTTCTTTACTTTACTTTATCTTTATTTCTTTACCTCTTTATCTCTCTTCTTCCTTATTTCTTTATTATTTATTTTGGTGCCTTGGTCCACTGTATCCTGTAACCTCTTGAGTCCTCTGCCTCCCTCCTCCTCCTTCCACGACAGATTAACATGGACAGAAAAGGGTTATAACACCCTGAGCTGTCCCACCAGGCTCAAGAATCAGCTTAGCCATAGAACTTTATCTCCATATACTAGATCAATATACTGACAAACCACGCTGTGCTACCAGATGACATCATCACCTGTGCTCCTTCACATCCAGGTAGTAGAGCTTTAGAGCTTTATGGCAGCAGACATTAACCAGAGCTCCAGCTCCAGCTAGTGGAGGGGTCAACACTACAGCTTAGAACAGCTTAAACTGGCATTTCAGACCTACGATACTAAAAGTATTAATAATTTGTTTAACTGACTCGTAATTCTGGTGCCAGCTGACGAGGGCGACAACATTTAAACAATAAGTTGACAACATGTCCACATCCCCACTCCATCCCTCCAAAGTATGATAGAACTGCTGAGTGTCACATGGAAAATGTCCATGGTGCTGTGCTCATCAGTATTCAGGTTCTTCTGGTGACCTGACATTGAATCAGAAAGCCAAAGAAGCATTTTAAGAGTTGTGTCTTGTCTTTAGCTTGACTTGTTGGATACAGAAAAACTGAGACTCGGTGTATACAGATGGAGAGGAGCTCCACAGCTGAAGCGTGTCGTCTTATCAAGAGGCTGTGCAGCTGAAGGCTGGCACTTAATCATTATTTTTACAGCTATTTGTTTAATGAATAAAAAACTCTCTGCTGACCTCACCAAGTCCAAAGAGCTCGGTCAGTGGGGCAGTCTCTCATTAAACCACAGCCCGTGTGAGGGAGTCTGGCCAGGTGGACTCTGCCTTCTTCTCACTTTGAGCTGATCTTTAAACCCTGCAGGGGAGAACTAAACCTCTGTGGGGGGGGCTCTTTATGTGTTGTTGTTTGTATCCTCTGGGTCACCTGCAGGTTTTTAGTCTGGCAGTGCCGTGGCCTCCATTTAAGAGTTCTTCTTCTTCTTCCCACACACTGCTAAGGCGTTATGGATGTTACTCCTCCACCATTTCCCTTTAGTGTGTTCACTGAAGGAAAAGTTTGAGTTCATGATCTTTATTTATTATTTTGTTCCTTTTTGTTATTATTTACTGCTGAACACTGTTCGCCATGGCTGATGTATACGTCTAACTCGACACAGAGTCAATGTGTAGTAAAGGACCAAGCTCATATTCTGTATGAATATAGACCTTCCTCTTCATGTAATCTATCCTCCTCCTCCTACTGCAGCACGCGTGTGAAGCTCCTGAACGCCTTCAGTCTGTCAGAGGACTCCATCAACATTGACAACATCTTCGATGCGATCAAGAAGCTAAACGAGACGTATCCTCACCAGTTTGCTGAGCTGGGACTCGAGGAGGTTCCCTGTGACCTGAACAAGGAGCTTGACACAGTGAGTCCTTTACACATCCTAACAGTGAGACTGACTTTAACCGCTTATATCTACAGGTATCGATGTGCACATGCTGTCTTACTGAGGGAGCGAGTAAGGAAGAGAGAGAATTCTTCGCTTGCGTTCCTCCCCATTCTGCTCATCTGTATGTGAACAGATCTGAGCTCCGTCAGGATGAGAACACAGCTCTGTGCAGCAGAGACACAAGATGCTGACAGCTCATCTTCACACGCAAAACAAGAGCAAACTTCCGAGAGCTGCAAAGCTTCTTGGCTGAGTTTAAGCTGAAATATAATCTGCAGAATATTATTTATCAATCCCATGTTGAGATGGAGCAGATAGTGCTGTGAGCTGTTGATTTCTTGCAAGCCATCAGTTCGACAGTTGAGACCAGCATCTTCGGGATCATACTGCCTCCTCAGAGACAATTAGATAACGCTGAGACTGTCCATGTTTAATAGTCTTAAGTTCAGGTTCTGTTCCAGTCCTTATTGTCTTGCCTATGTCTTCTCTCTCAGGCTGTAGAGGGGACCGGTCTGGCCTTCATCGTTTACAGCGAGGCTATTAAAAACATGCCTCTTCCTCAGCTGTGGTCCGTGCTCTACTTCTTCATGCTCCTGCTGCTGGGGATGGGCAGCATGTTGGGCAACGTCACCGCCATCATCACCCCTCTACGAGACTTCAAGATATTTGCCCGCATGAGCATCGAGTTATTCAATGGTAAGATGTTTAGATGACTTATTCTGTGACAGTAAACATGACTCCAAAGGACTTTCAGCCCTTTTACACATGCATCAGTTTTTATTCACGCGTCCCTCACTGCGAACCACCACACCTCTGTGGCTGTGTTTGTTTTCTTCTTTCTTCTTTCTTCTTCAGTCAGCTCGCTTCCTGTTTGGCTATCTTTTTGTAAATATTGAACGTGTTTAATTTTTGTGATTTCAAATCAGTGCAGCCTAGACGTGCTTCATAACAGTTTAGAGGAAGTAAAATGATTCTGAACATCCCTCACACCACAGGAACACCTGAGAAGGTAAAAATCAGGACTCTGCAGACTTGTGTCAGGGGGGGGATCAGGCCTAAAATCATCCAGATTATTTTGTAAGGTCTCTACATCTTAAATGAAAGATATTTCTATCCAAATGAATACTTTCCTTTAGTTGAGCTCCTACTCAGAGTTTGTAATGCCTTCAGAGCCTGAAGACATCCTCCTCTCTCTCCTCAGGGATCACTGCTCTGCCCCAAAGAAAATAATCTGACTTTTAGGGGAAAGAAACGTTTCGGTCTTCAGCCTGAGTCTGAAGAAATCACTGACTCTTTTTATTGTTGTTTTCGTGTGATGCTCACAGAATCCACAATGAAGGGCTGTCTTGTTTTCCTGCGAGTTCACCGGTGAATGTCTATCCATGAGGAATTACTGATGTTCATTTTGTATTTATGAGACGTTACTGTTCCTGAACCAGATTCAAAAGGCTCCCTCCCCCTGTTCAGATGTTAGAAGAAGAAGAAAGAAGAAACATACTTTATTAATCCCCATGGGGGAAATTAAATTTTTTCACTCGTGTTGTTTTTCGGTCATGCTACATGCACAGATTTTTTGGTATATATACATACAATCATGCACTCACACATATATTGGATATGCACTTTGGGAGAGATGTCAGAGTGAGGATACTGCCATCAACCAGCGCACCCCGAACAGTTGGGGGTTCGATGCCTTGCTTCAAGATCCTGCTCACCACGTACAAATCCCTCAATAACCTGGCCCCCCCATACCTCACTGACCTTCTCCGGTACTACCACCCCTCCCGCCGTCTCCGATCCTCTGACTCCAACCTCCTCACTCCCATCACTAAATCCAAGCACCGTACCTTGGGGGACCGGGCCTTTGTCATAGCCGCCCCCACCCTCTGGAACTCTCTCCCCCCACACATCCGTGCTTCTGACTCACTCCTTTCATTTAAGAAACAGTTAAAAACTTACCTTTTCAAACAGGCATTCCCCACACATAAATTTTTCCACCTCTTCCCTTGTCGTCTGCTTGTCTTGTATGTCTTTATTTGTATTTATTTATTTATTTGTAAAGCGTCTTTGAGTTATTTAAAAGCGCTATATAAAAAAAACTTAGGTATTAAGGGCACCTCGGCAGTGTCCAGGCAAGTGAACCGGCACCTCTCCAGCCACCAGTCCACTTAGCCATGATTTGTCCTACAGTACAGAAACAGTCAGGGGATGAAGGTTAAAGATGGAGGAGTCTATGTGGAGCTGACTCATGCAGCTGGACACTGTTTACAGAGGAATGTGTACTTCAACAGATGCTCTGTGTTCCTCGTGAACATTGTTCAAAGAGTGACCCCAAATGTTTCCTTCTATTCATATTTTCTAAGTTTAGACCAACAACCTTCGCCAATAGAGAGGTTAGCCTTTATAGATTGACCGTACCTATAGAGCACTTTCTCCAGTCAGGCAGGCCAGTTCAGCACCTGGACTCTTTTACTACAGAGCCATGCTCTTGTACTACATGCAGAATGTGGTTTGGCATTGTCTTGCTGAAATATGTTAAGTCTTCCTGAAGACGTCATTGTCTGGATGGCAGCATATGTTGCTCCTAAACCTGTATATATTGTTCAGCGTTAATGGAGCCTTCCCTGATGTGGAAGCTACCCATGCCTTGGACTTTTATGATCCCTGTAACATCAAGAATGCTGGCTTTGAACTGGGAGCTGATAACAGATTGTTCTAGCATTACACAATGTCGACCATTCCAATTAATTTGAAATGTGTTGTTGCATCAAATCTAAAATGAGGAGATATTTTCCATAAAACGGGAACATTTTTCAGTTTCAACATTTCATATTTTTTCTTTGCTCTAATTAAATATACTTTTTAATGATTTGCAAACCATACAAATCTTTTTTTATCAACATGTGTCCAAACTCTTATGGGGTAGGAGTTGTGTAAACAGAGTGTAGTCTGCTGCAGTGTTGAATCTGTTTCTATGCAGTGAACACTTAAAGGTGACATATCATGCAAAATCGACTTTTCAATGGTTCTCTACAAACCCCCCGAAAATGAAAAAAATCCATTCTGCCCCTGTTCTGATTTCTCCACCTTTCTGTAAATGTGTGCTGAAACGAGCCGTTTCAGTTTTCAATGTTTTTCATACGTCATAACACCATCCGGCCTGTAACGGAAGTCAGAGCTCAGAGCTTGTTCATGCCTGTATAAACTACAGCTCAACTCCTCCTCCGTTTTTCATTCCCTGCACACATGTGTGCTAACAAGGAGCTTAGGAGGGAGGCATGCTAGTTGCAGACAATCTTAATAAACACAAAGGCCGGTTTTACTCCCCACGTCTGCAGATTTGAAGATCTAGTGGATGATTTTTATTTTTCATGGAAAAGTGCTAGCGCTAGTTAGCATAGCCACATAGCTACATGTTGGTAGCTTTGTACGAAGACACATCGACATACTGACAAATAAAATGACAAGAAACACTAAATCTGCGACTAATCGTTCAGAAAGGTCCTGCTGCAGGCGCCTCTCCGTCAGGATCAGATTCTGGATCAAATTCAGAGGGTTAAAGTAAAGTGGGTCTGTGAGCAGCCGTGTATATTCAGCCAACATGTAAACATTAGATCAACGTGCTGGAGAGCCGAGGCCACATCCACTTCCTGAGGGGGCTTGGTCAGAGGGAAAACAGACCGTTCTGAGCAGGGCTCAGGTAAACATTAGATCAACGTGCTGGACAGCGGGGGCGTGGTCAGAGAGCTTATTCTTATTTAAAGGCACAGACACAGAAAACAGACCGTTCTGAGCAGGGCTGAAAAAGAGGGGTTTACAGGCATGCCAAAATCTGATTTCAAAGTGTTTTTTTGAGCAATAAACTTCAAAGACATGTTTTGGGGACCTCTTAGACCAATATATTTTGATGAAAAAGAGCATGATATGTCACCTTTAAACATACTGATTATAATAAACATGTATCTGACTCTTCACAGGTATAGTGTGTGTTTTCTGTCTGTTGGTTGGTCTCGGTTTCACCACAACATCAGGGAACTACTGGTTCATCATGTTCAATGACTACGGAGCAACTTTCTCGCTGCTCTTCGTCGTCCTCATCGAGGTCATCAGCGTCAGCTACATCTACGGACTTAAAAGGTTTGTGTGTTATACGACAAAACAAACTAAATACCATAACACTACTAAATCAAACCAGAGTTATAGAGAGTAAAGAATAAGAAATGTCCTCACTGATAGAGTTCTAAATGATTCAGGGTTTAAATGTTGTTATCTTCTGGTTTAAGATTTGAAAAAGATATAGAAGACATGCTGGGTCATCGTCCTAACTGGTACTGGAAGATCATGTGGAAAGTAGTCAGCCCCCTTCTCCTCATCGCTCTCTTCATCTTCTACATCATCAACTACATCCAGGGAGGAACCCCCACCTACCAGGCCTGGGACAAACACACGGTGAGCTTGGCTTTCTGATACTGATGTTTCACTGCACTGTTTCTCAATCTGGTGATGTAGAGGGCAGGTCTGCTCTGCTCCTCCTGAAGTCCAGGATCAGTTCTTTGGTTTTTGTGATGTTCATTGTGAGGTTGTTTACTGAACACCACGCAGACAGTCTCCTCCTGAGATGAGCCCGATCATTATTGTGTCATCTGCCAACTTGATGATGGTGTTCGAGAGATGGGTCGGTGTACAGTTGTGTGGTGTACAGTTGAAAGTGTACAGAAGTGGACTCAGTACACAACATTGTGGGGAACCAGTGCTGAGTGTGATGGTGGGGGAGAGGTGAGGGCCAAGTCTGACAGACTCTTGGCAGTTTGTCAGGAAGTCCTTGATCCAGGTGCAGATGAGGGTGGAGAGGCCTAGGTGAGAGAGTTTCTCACAAGATGTCCGGGATGATGGTGTTGAAAGCTGAGCTGTAGTCTATGAAGAGCATTCTCACATAGCTCCCCTGGTGTTCCAGGTGGCTCAGCGCAGTGTGGAGAGCTTTGCAGATGGCGTCCTCTGTGGATCGGTTTGCTCTGTACGCAAACTGATGCGGGTCGAAGGTGGGAGGTAGACGGTCTCTGATGTGCTGGGAGACCAGCCTCTCAAAACACTTCATGATTACAGGTGTGAGTGCCACTGGCCTGTAATCATCGAGACTGTTGATGGCTGCCTTTTTGGAGACGGGGATGATGGTGGCTGTTTTGAGGCATGATGGGATGGTGGCTTGTGACAGGGAAAGGTTGAAGATCCTTGTGAAGACCCAAGTCAGCTGATCAGCACAAGCCTTGAGTACCTTTCCATGTACTCTGCCAGGGCCATCAGCTTTCCTGGGGTTTACTGACCTCAGCACACGTCTCACTTCATGTTCTTCCACAGTCAGTGTGTCAGTACTGGAGGCTAGTGGAAGTCCAGTGATTGTTAGGGGCCTTTCAGTCTCAAAGCAGGCAAAGAAGTTGTTGGGTTCCTCTGCCAGCAAGGCATCGGCGCTACCAGTCACATGGTTGTTGCCTCTGTAGTTAGTGATGTGCTGTATTCCCTGCCACATCTTCCTCAGGTTGTTGTCTGTGAAGTGGTCCTCAATTCTCCTCTTGTAGGCAGTCTTGCAAAAGACTTCGCATGACTTCTTTTTCTTTAAGAGAGGTCATGAAGAGGATTTCACTCATGAACCGAGAAATGTTTGTTAACATGTGCTGTAAAGTTCAACACTTTGAATGGAGCTCTATGAGGACTGACTCACTTTTGGAGACGACCTCTAGTGGACACCTGAGGAACTGTGTTTTTTTGTACTTTCACGGTGGCTTCACTTTTCATCACTGGTTAAAAGTAACTGATAACATGTGTTACAGTATCACTGGGGAAAGTCAAACCACGACATGTTTACTTTGGCTTTACCTAACTCAGTACTCCAACACTGAAGGACCATAAACACAGCAGGTGAATCAGCTGACAGGGACTTTACAAGGCTGTGCTCAGACATAACTCTTTTCTAACACTTGAAGAAATAGCTCAGTTATGATTTTCCAGCACCATAAAGAGCAAAGGTCATTAGGTCAGCCTTAATGTTCTGCAACAGAAAGTCCCCTCCAGGCAATATGATTACAGAGACATGACCTGAGGTTAAACAAGACGACAACGGCGTTGGACTTGAAAACTGGTCAAGAGGATTTAATTGTTTAAAGAAGCTTTTTATTGGTAGTCTGATAATAAATCACATCGAAGCAAAAGTCTGCATAGACACAGTGAAAGACTCATCTCATCTATGCTTAAAGATGAAACCAAGTTTAATGATCTGCATACAACATTTATAGATGTTAATGTTATACGTCTCCTTGTATCTACCCCAACTGACTTCTCTTTTTCAAGCCAGAAGTGACCACCAAGAGGGTGGGCCAAGAGGAGTGAGGAATTACCTGAGTTATCTTTCACTGGTAGTGCGAGCTAGCTTTATAGTCAGGGTGTATTATCTGAAGAGGGCCTGAAAGACTGAGACCATAAAGTCTTTAATAAACCATTCACTAAAGAAAATATTTCGCAATGTGGACTCTTTCCTCTCATCACGTCACAATCATGGATGTTAAGAGAACAGTGCTGGGCTATGAAGTAAATCAATCTTTGTGGAGTGCTGGATTGATTGAAAAGACTCCTCCACAGAAACTTCTGAAATGTTGATCAGTTGAAGAGCATAGGGTATGTCATGTGTTATTTTACCTTCACTTTAACCATGCCTGTTGTGTTCTCAGGGTAAGTCAGTGGTGAAGGAGTATCCGGTCTTTGGTCAGCTGTTTATCGGGCTGCTGCTGGCGTCATCGGTCAGCTGTGTTCCCCTCACAGCTCTGTACGTGTTCTGCAGGAAGAGGAAACATGGGAAACATCATCAGCAGAAGAGGCAGCGAACAGTCAGCACAGTATCTGCTTAATGACACAGACTAACTCCTGAACATCACCTGCCTTCATAGACTCTCCTCATCCTCCAGCTGAGAGCAGAAATCATCCATTACACAGAGGAGACTTTATCAGTGGTCATTTCTCGTCTTTACATTTTCTACTTCTTTAAAAAGAGTAACTATTTTCTCTGAAGGCATCAGCACAAAGTTTCTTTCAGTCTTCACTTCTAAGCCAGATTCCATACAACACTCGGCCTTATCTGCACATATTCAGTTGTGTAATCAATCACTGGTTCACAATGTTTTGGAACTGCTGTTTCACCCTGCAGCAGTGACACAGGCTGAAAGGACTGCAACGTAATCCTTGAGGGCGATGGGAGGGACGAGCAAGGGAGCTATGGTTTCAATCTAGAATCTAAATATTCTCATTTCTACACACGGTATCTTCTGGATTTACGCTCTCTCTTTAATAAAAAGGTCCATCTCTGTTGCTCCAAGGGACAAAAACAAGAACTGTTAGTGTTCTCACTTTGATCCATCAAGGGTGATGTTGCAGACGTTACAGCCTGTTCACCTGCAGCAGGAGGAAGAAAACAAGCAGTGCATTTACAAAACGTTTTGTACTTTTAGTCATTTTAACCCCGAATATTTCAAACAGGGCTCGGTTTAATAATACTGGAGATCCCATGTAGTAAATGTGAGATGTGTTTTAGTGTACTAGCACCTATAGTGTAGTCCAGTATGTGATGCTAGTTGACTCAGTGGTCATAGCATGATGAATGTATGTAGATATGTAGTTTACTCAGTGAGTAATGAGATGTATAGGATGTTAGTAATTGTTGAAGTGTTTGAACCTTTTCTCTTTTGTGGGGCGAGCTAATTCAGGGTCAAATTAAGATTGTAAATAAACAAAAACCTAAAATAGGATTACAGTCCAGCAGCAGCGGATTAGAGACGGTCCAGCACCAGCAGAGAGGTTCCTGCAGCTCACCTGTTTTTAGCTTTAAATGTGAAAACTGGAGGAGTTTACATCTCCTGGACCACATCATGTCGCTTGGTTTTTGATGTTTGAAATATCTGAGCACCGTGCTGTAAAATAAATCAATGTTTTTAGTCTCTGACATAACGGACGAATAAAAGTTTTAGCTCTTCTTGATAATGTGAGAACAGTTTGTACGGAGCTGTGTGATAAGCGGGTTTCTATGTGTGCTCTTTGTAAGAAGAATGTACAAATTATCAGTTTGTCCTAAATATGAAGTATTTTTGATAACTACTTTTATATCTGTTTGAAAGGAGCTGAATCTGCCGTCAGACGTCTTCTGTGCCAAATAAACGTTTTGATACTGGAATGTTTTCCTCGCACAAACTTAAAAACTGTAAAATGTGTAAATGCTGTAAATATTTTCTTCTTCCAATGATTCAAACATTAAAATGTTTATCAGCCAAATCTGATGTCAGAAACTACCTTAAAACTAGTTCAGTGTTCATTAAACTCAAATCAGATGTCATTAACATGTAACGTGTCATGATGGAAATGTTTTAGCTTTTTATTTTCAGTGATCCATTTTTTATTAAAGAAACGTTGTTGTTCAAAGAAATCTGTCTGTTTTATGTCTTTAGATTTAAAGGTTGAAAAACTATCAGGTCTCATTCTGTGGTCAGTGAGATCAGTTAAACCTCTCTGAACACAGAGAGAGTTCCTGTCAGACCTAACTGAGGGTCGCAGGAAGCTGAAGGTGTAGACTATGCTAAGCTAGGCTAATTCTCTGAGAAATGAAGGAAGAAATTGAAACAGCTCTGTTCTCTTTCAGAGCATCTCTGAAGTATGGTTGTTAATGCACAGGCCCAGGTGGACAACACAGACGTGACGTATAATGATGATATAATGATTCTTATCGCTGCCGTGCACCTGATTTTTCACTTTCACTCAGATGCCCCACATCATATTGACGTCACACATTTCAAAACATGCTGATTCCAGACCGTCAGTCAAGAAGAAACTACATTTCTGATTTGCACAGTAGTTTTGGTAAACAGCTGCAGCTGAAGAACCAGCAGTCTTCTCTTTAAAGACACAGTTCAGGTTTTTACGGTGAGTTTCTGAAGTGAGAGAAATTCCCTGATGTCTTGCAGGTCCGACCTGTGGCCGCTCACCCAGCAGGCCTCTCTCCTCCTGCTCACTGAGGCTAATCTGAACCGGCATCTTAATCTTGTTGTTTCCTCGTCACAGCAAACACGCCGGGAAAACATTCAGGTAGAAAGAGTGCTGAAATCCTTAACATGAGACAAAGAATTAACACCTACAAGGATTAAAACTACGCTGAACAACGAGCAGTCAAAAGTTTATGTTGGTACTCTGTAAGCACATGTGTGAGTGCAGATAAACAAGGTACATAAAGTTATTCACAGTGAATATAACACCATGTATAGGGTTTGTGGATATTTCATGCATTAGGCAACAATTTCACAACTGGACAATCGTTGAGTGTTTAGTTTGGGGACCTCATAGTTTCTCTTTTTGCAGACGATACGATTATTTTAGCTTCAAACTGTGACTTTCATCAGACTCTGAGGCAGCCTGCAGTAAAGCTGTCTAAATGATTGCCTGTATATAAGATGGAAGACATGACAGCTCACCAAAGGTGAATTCATAACCTTAAGAGCCCCCCTCTGCTGACTGTCTACAGTTTAGGTGATAAGCCCTGCCTCTTTCATGTTAACAGATGGGACATGGGTCAAAGTGTGAAATCAAACACAGGTCAGATAAATGTTTGTCAAACATGGTTTCTGTCATTTTATAGTTAGGTTGATTCATGAAGTTCAGGTGAGGAGTTACCTGCACCTCCTCATTTCTCTGCTGAATCCTGAATAAAGTATAAATATACTGGCTGTGACTATTTTTAGCTTGCAGGTCGACCAGAGAGCAGATGAGCGATGCTAAACGATGCTAGGCCCGATGTTCCCTGCAAGCTGAGGAGAAGGAGGCAAGGACGACGTGCTAGTATTGAGGTGCAAGCTAAAAAATATGACGTCGACCTGTCCTTCCAACCATGGTTATGGGGACTGTAAGATCTATTTACGATAAGGTGGACGAGCTAACCCAGCACCTGAGGGAATACTGGCAGAGTAGCATCATGCTAACAGAGCTAACACCGGACACGAACGCCACATTGGAAGGATTTCACCTGCTGTAGGCGGACAGGATACAAGAGAGTAAGACTGAACTAACTGGTGAAGAAGGCCTGCTCAGCCCTGGACCCTGTAGAGGTGGTGGCTGACAGGAGAATTATGGCCAAGCTGTCGTCTCTTATGAACATTTTTCCTATTCTTGTTAAATTCTTGTACTGTACACCTTCTTTTTTGCTGCTGTAACTCCATGAATTCCCCCATTGTGGGACTATTAAAGGAGTATCTTATCTTATCTTATCTTATCTTTTCTTATTGTTGAGTTGTCATTGTGGTGTGATCGGTAAGCCACGCCCTTAAGGTCATCCAAGTCATCAGTTTAATATCTGCGACTCCTTCTGCTTCTTATTACAATATGATAACCAGCTGGATAAAAAGGCTGAGGTAGTCATTGTTTCACGCACAGTTTAGACGATCCACAGGGTACAAAGGAAATTAAAATGTCCGTCGACTCATAAAATAACAAAAATTTGACCTGACTCAGATAAAAACAAGGCTCAGAGACCGTAAACCAACAATAAAATAATAAACAGGGGAAACACTTTGGTGCACAGTAACCTGTCAGACCAAGGCTGTTCAAAGTACTGCTCTCATTACTCCCCGTCTAATCTGATAAATAACTCAGGTGCTAACATAACACCGGCTGATAAAGAGATTACTACAGTAAACACAGTTTCAGCCCACTGAAGGAGCAAACTCAGAAACAACGTTACACAACACACTCCGATATATTCAGAGGAATCGCTCAGGTGCTGTTTATCACCTGTTTCAGAAAAAAACCTGAACCCTGAGCTGATTCACCCTCACACGGAGAGTTTACCATTTTTACAGAAAGAGAAGAAACTGCTGCAATGACGAAAGAGAGAGTGAGAGAGAGAAAGAGAGAGAGAGAAGCAGTGAGGGAGGACCCTAACCTATTGCACCTAACATTTATTTAGATGCAATCCAGGTTGAAAAAGTGAGCTTGGTAGCAGCTCTATGTTAAATACAGAAGAATGATAGAGTCTACGAGATTTGATGTAGTCCACCATGAGCCATGTTGGTGAGGTTGGTGATGTTGGTGATGTTGGTAACTGGTGACGTTGGTGACGTTGTTGACGGTGATGTTGGTGATGGTGATGTTGGTGATGGTGACGTTGGTGACGTTGGTGACGTTGGTGACGTTGGTGACGTTGGTGATGTTGGTGACGTTGGTGACGTTGGTGACGTTGGTGACATGAGGCTTGTTAATATTGCTGCTGAGGAAGATTTCACCTTCATGTTCCTCTGCTCAGGTAATACCTGTTTGACACTGCAGTTTCTGCCTCACAGTCCGGCCATAATTCCACCTTTGAGCATTTCAGGCTCCAGTTTTTATTGACACCTTATCACAAAAGTATCAGCTCATCGGTGTTGAGGAGACTGAGTCATGCAATTTATTGGTCCTTCACGTTTTACATATCATAGAAACTTTTCATCAAGGATAACTTTAAAGACCGACAGGTGTTTGCCTTTAGTTTTACAACAAACCACATTCACGTCACGGAACACCTTAACAAACACACACCTCCCAACGATCTCAATCCTCTTTGAATTCCTGACCGTGGTGAAAGCAGCGTTTGTTTCTGGATCCCTGACGCTGAGTAAACACCTTCAGATCTACCACAGCTCAGGACCAATAATCTGCATCTCTCTGCAATGAGCCCGCTCAGCTGCCAACACGTGACCATAGGAAAGATAACAATGCACTTTATAACAGTCATAATAATCACAGTCTGCAGATCAATGTTGAAAAGACAGTAGTGGGAAAGTATTTCCACCAACTATTTAGGAAACAGAAATTATTTTGACAAGAGATTTGAATCTAGATTTGTCTTCATCATTTTCAGAAAGTTGTGGTTGATTTTGTTTGTTTTTTAGTCTTTGTCTCTCGTTTTGTTTGAGTCTAAATGAAGTCAGTGTTTATGTTTATCTAAATGTACCTGCTGAATTCAACTGTCAGTGAATGGAGCATGGCATGCTAATGGCTAACAGGTTTTCTGATGAGTTTTGCTGCCTTGTTGAAAAATGCTACCGTAGCTCGATATCAGAGGCCTGTTTCCACAAAGAGCACTGAGTTTTGTGAACTTTAAATTCAGAGAGATATATTCAGGCCATCATCTTCATCATCATCATCATCATCATCAAGGAGGCAAGGACAAGGTGCTTGTATTGAGGTGCAAGCTAAGAAAAGACGACATCGACCTGTCCTTCCACCCACCGTTATGGGGAATGTAAGATCTATCTTTGATAAGGTGGACAAGCTAACCCAGCACCAGAGGGAATACTGGCAGAGTAGCATCATGCTAACAGAGCATTGGAAAGATTTCACCTGCTGTGGGCGGACAGGATACAGGAGAGCAAGACTGAACAAACGGGTGAAGAAGGCCAGCTCAGTCCTGGACCCTGTGGAGGTGGTGGCTGACAGGAGAATTATGGCCAATCTGTCGTCTTTGATGAACATTTTTTCCTTTATATATTCTTGTTAAATTCTTGTACTGTACACCTTCTTGTTTGCTGCTGTAACTCCATGAATCTCCCCATTGGGGAATGAATAAAGGATTATCTTATCTTATCTTATCTTATCTTATCTTATCATCATCACCATCATCATTTACCTGGGCAGACCCTGCAGGGTGCTTCGTCTTCAGGTGGCTTCATGTTCACAGGCTTCATTAATTTCAGAGTCCAGGGTGTCGTGCAAGAAGCCAGCACGAAGTGACCTATGAAAAGAGAACATTTCATATCTTAAACTATGAATAACATTAATCTGTGAGGAGGTGGGGACCTCTGCTGGTCACTTTAGGTAACAGTGTGTTAAAGGACAACAGGCTGATAGTTTATAAATAAAATAATACCAAACACCAGGTTGTCAGTTTATCATTTATGGTATCTTACATTTAAGCGTCCCAGTGAGCACCACGCAGGATTTCATTGAGGTTAAAAACAGAGTGAAGTCATGCCTTAGTGTTCAAGTGACTAAACTACTGTTACATCATCGTGTCAGAAACATATTTTTATCTCATAATTTTTATAAATTTTTATATTTATTTTGAGGTACCCTGAGTTTAGACCTGTTGTATGAACTGTTATGTAACTAACTTTGAAAAACTAGGACACAACGGCGGTGAGGATGTCCCCTCTTTATGACTGTAACACTAAAGCTGATGTGAGGACAACATGTCGCTGAATGCTGAAACAGGCAAACAGAGAAACACAACTTTAATTACATCATGTGTTTTTACAGACTCAGGTCAGCAGAGGTCACACTGACTGTAAACACTGGTGGTTAAGTAACGTACAGTCAGACAGGTGGACCCTCTTACAGAGGCTAAAGGACTGTAGTGTGGTCTGATGATGTGATCAGGAAAAAGAAAGCTGACACTCTGATTGATCAGTTATTCTTGTGTCTGATACGTAAAGATAATGTATGGTGCGCTAGCTGTGCAGAAACCCAACACAGCGAACAAGACCCTGACAGGAAACAGAGGGGCCAACTCACTAAGCATTATCCTGATTATTACACAACTACTTAATAAATCAATAACTTACATCAAATATTGATAAGGACATGTTGGACACTTTAGCAATTTATGAAAATGTTATAATTTCTCTGTTAAAATAAGTCTGTTAAACTCACAGTTTGAGCCGTGTTTATAGCAGGGGTTCCCAAACTTTTCAACCCGTGACTCCCAAAATATTGGTGCCAAAGACTTGCAACCCCCACTCTCCCTCAAAGTGATTTAATGTAGCTTAAGTAAGCTGGTCTGCAGAAAATAAGCCTACCTATATGAGCATGCGGCTGTGTTTATGCTGAATTAACCTACTGCTACGGATGCTTTTGATAATTAACTGCTCACTAACCCTAAACTTAGGAGTCATCTGGCAAAAAGAAAGGCAGAAAACTCATTACATTTTCCATTTTCAAGGTTTCATTTTAAGTTTAGCATCTATTTCTGTCCATATTTTTATTATAATGGGTAAAATGTACTATTTATAAATCATTAAACAAAACAACGACATTCTGGAAGACATCTCACGACCCCGCATTTGTGTCTCGCGACCCCCCCAAGGGAATCTCGACCAACATTTTGGGAACCCCTGGTCTATAACAACAGCTTCTCAAAATGTGCTAGCTTACCTGTTATCACATTAAACTTTAAGGTTCTTATAATGAGCTAGCGTAGCTGTGACATTAAACTGTATGGTTCGTATAATGAGCTAGTGTAGCTGGTGTTACATTAAACTGTATGGTTCTTATAAAGAGCTACTGTAGCTGTTGTTACATTTAACTTTAAAGTTCTTGTAATGAGCTCGCAAAGCTGTTGTTACTAGTGATGGGAATTTAGGCTCTTTTTAGAGAGCCGGTTCTTTTGGCTCGGCTCACTACAAAGAGTCGGCTCTTTCGGCTCCCAAGTGGCTCCTCAGATTTTTTCTTGTTTGAATGACTGTATTACCTAAAATAATGTTAAATTATATGTCAAATGACTTACTAATGTAAAAAACATACATTATGTCAAATGTTAACCATTTAAAAGGCTTTATTTTTATTCTCAACATGGAGCAGAGTGTTACAGAAATTAAATTATAAAGTACAAACAAGACTCATCTCAATTAGACAAAAAGGTCCAATCTCTGATGTCTGTATATTATTTATAAACTTTGAAACACCTTCATAAACAGCAGGTTCCCTTCACTGTCTTTATTCTTCCAACTGCACTGATGGAGAAACAGTTGTAATGTCCATGACCTGGATGACTGAGAACCTTCACAGACAGATCTAATGTGCCTTTGCAGGTTTTTTGTAGAACCTAATTGATGACATTTTCATCTCACACAGTCTACACTCTGCCTTTGAACTATCTCTGCCATTGAAATGCGTCCACAGTTTACTGCGTTTCCTGCAGTCACTCGTTTTCTCACCTTTCCAGCGCGTTCTCTGTGTCGCGCACGTTCTTCCTCTCGTCTCCCTCCTGTTGGTGTGCTCACTGTGCTGTGTGTGTCTGGAACCCCTCCCCTCCCCGTTCTGCTCAATGTAGACACGTGATTGGTCAAGACGCCACCAGGTCTTGACCAATCACGTGAGGCTTTAAGAGAAAAAGGCGAGGAAAAAAAAAAACAAAACGGCTCCCTGTCAGGAGCCGGCTCCCTTTTCCTCGCCTTTTTAAATATAAATAATTTTTGTTTTCCTGAGATCTTGCCTTTGCTTTGTCTGTCGAAGCACTTAGTTCACATGTTTTTAAGGCTCTATGTTCATAAAGCTGTTGTTATTAGTGGTAGTAGACGAGAGTAGCAACAGGAAGCGACTTAATCAGAGGAAGCCCACGAAAAAAAAAACAGATTTCAAAATGAAATACAAATACCCATAAAATAAATACTGAAACATGAAAAATATAAATCAATGTTCAAACTAAAACTGAGGATGGACAGTTACACCAGCAGCAGCTTACCAAATGCAGACAACAAACAAAGTTCCTTGGCAGATAGACATCTAGCAATGAGTCCACCAACAACTAGTCCACTG
The DNA here is from genome assembly GCF_009762535.1 of Notolabrus celidotus. Classification (NCBI taxonomy): domain Eukaryota; kingdom Metazoa; phylum Chordata; class Actinopteri; order Labriformes; family Labridae; genus Notolabrus; species Notolabrus celidotus. Next base: position 22,422,395 of record NC_048283.1, read on the forward strand.
GCATTGCCTAGAACAGGAAGATTTTCTGGTGGGGGCAGGGGGGAATGAAGGGTTTATGGTGGGAGTCCTGGACGTTTGAGTAGTGCCAGCAGTGCGGACTGTAGCCGAGTTATCAGCCCACCAAGTAATGCACAAAGACTCGGTAGCTCTGGGAGTGGTGGCAGGCTCAGATCAGGTGGTGTTGTAAGGCGCAGTAGTAGTGTTGGTAGTGGGGGCCGGCTCAGCGGTACATCTGGGAGCCACATGGTTAGAAGCTCCGTTAGATATGCTAGTACTGGCAGTGGTGAATGGAAGCTTGTTTACAGCTCAGTTAGTGGACATGGGAGCAGTGCAGGGAGTGCAGGCACGTCAGGTGGAGTGGGGAAAACCAGCAGCCACAGAGCCCTGAGTCCTGGGGGGAGAATGAATGTCAGTATGGGTAGTGGTGGTTGGCTGGGTGGTTCGGCAGCAGGAGGGAGTCACACGAGTAGTGCTGGGAGTGGGTCCAAACTCGGCATTGGAAGCAGCAATGACAGAATTTTTGATTTGGCTACGAGTTCAGCTACTAAATTTTTAGCTTTGAGAGCTCTCGCAGAAATCGTTGTGGTTTTTCTCATAAAAGTTGCCTTTTCCACCACCCACATTATGCTTTTAATCCGGGTTAGAATTTATCCAGGGCCCAGTTTGGAGTTTTCATTTTTGAATATTTATCCATCGCAGTTGTACGCCTACTTCTTGTCACATACATCTCTCACGCGCATCATTAATTCTAATGTCTTAAATTAACAAAGTCATTGTTGCGCTTTACTGCCACCCAGTGGGTGGGGAGCGCAGGTCAGTATGACGAGTATTAAATTACTTTGCTAGTCACTACATTGCAGGCACAGACGCACTATATGCCAAATTATTTGCAGTATATGATTTTTTTTTTTTTTTTACTAATTAAGTGAAGTTGGATAATGTCCCACGGCACACCTGACAATCTGTCACGGCACACTAGTGTGGCACGGCACAGTGGTTGAAAATCACTGGTTTAGTACACATGTTGGTCTTGGACAGTTGGTGAGCTGGCTTTTGGTTAGCATGGTCAGTTAGCATAATGGTTGGCCAGCCGGCCTGTTGTTTGGTTCACTTTTTGGTCCATGTTGGTTTGTTTACAACTACACTTTGTCAGAAGGCTGGCCTTTGAATGGGTTGGTCAACAAACTAATTGGCCAGTGGGTTAAGAGGTTGGTTGGTAGACTGATGGGGTGGATAGGTTGGTTGGCTAGCTTATTTTTAGCTCAAGAAGCTCGATGAACAAAGTCAAGCTATTAATGTAAAACTGGTTGCTGTGTTTGTTACTGGCTCTGCTGCACTAATGACAGCAGGTTTATGCACAGGAGGGATAATAGTCCCTGCTCTGCCTTATGCAGGCTGAGCTGTTTCACTGCTTGGTTTGGGTATCAATGAGGGGTTCAGAGGTTGCTGATATTAGGAAGATGGAGAGTCTTGAAAATAAAATTTGGACCCGCATTGAAGTACTAGGGGAAGGAAAGAAGCTAGTAGCCTTAAAAATGTTCACATTCAGCGCTGTATAACATTATTAGATGCCACTCATGCTGCTTTTTCAATCAGTATGAAGTTACAAACATTACAAATTTAAATAATAACGCTTGTCAGTAGTTTTAAAGTGTAAGAATGTTGATGGAACAGAATGTTTTACTCATTGTTATCCTCATTGTTTTCCTCATTGTGATGTCAGCTCATTGCATTCCATGAAAAGGTCTACTTACAGTGAAATCTCACATACACTCACTATTGCTCGCGCTTTGGATACACACTGACTCTGCTTTTTCGCAAACTTTGGATGAAAATTCACGAACATAATGAAGCCCACAAGGTCTGAGAAGACTCTCAAACAGCTGGACAAACAGCAAGGTGAGAATAGAAGTTCAATCCTGAATTGAACAGAATCGTAGAGTTAGCAGGTGGAGAGAAAACTCAGTCATTTAGGGGTTAGTTTTGGTGTGAATATTATAGTTTTTTTTGAAGTTTTATAATCAATAAGAGGCTTTTTTCATGCTTTTATCTGCTCTGTGACTGAAAAGACTGTATTTATAAATCATTGGTAACCAGTAAATAAAAAGTTTTCTTTGCACTCCTTTTTCATTGAAAGCACTTATTGAATCCCTGAATTGAACAAACTTTAAAACATTTTTCCGATATTTTTATCATCCTGATTTAGTTTCATGTGCTTCACTGTACAGATTGAAGTAAATAAATAAAGCCCCCGAAGGTTAATCACCATGTAATCATTTTTAAAAAATACTATTTCTAGGAAATGGGAACAAATCCCTTGATAAAGGCTCCAATGTGGAGTATGACTACAGGTTGAGGAGCAGGAAGAGACAACCTAAAGGGGATAGAGGAGAAATGAATGCCCAGAAACCTGGACATGTGTCCCTGGAGGTGAAGGTGAGCCAGAAGAGAGCCACCCTGGTTAAAGTAACTCCAAAGAAGAGGCTCAAGATGAGCAAAACCACTGATGCTGCAAAATCCAGCAATGTGTCTGTGGACCAGGACAACACCAGTGGGCAAAAAAGAAAGGCTGATCCAAACCCAGAGACTCCCAATAAGAGACACAGGGGAAACATCAAATGTAAAGTTACAATAGGTGAAGCCAGCAAAGTCTCAGAGGAGGAATCAAACTCTTGGAACAGAAAGAGAAAGGCCACCACCAGGGAAGAGAAACCCAGTAAGAAGAGGAGAGACTCCAAGCTTCAAGAGGCTCCATCCTCGTCCTCTGATGAGGAACCTGAAAACGCTTGCTTTAAAGCCCACACAAACAGAGGTGAGCTAGGAGTCTGAGGGAAAATAGTCTCTTAATACTTTCACAGTGTGTACACTAAAAGATGTCGTGTCTAATGTAGTCATTCTCCTTCTACTACTATTGAGTAAAAAGGGTAGATTAGACCAAAACTGAACCAAAGATTCAAATTCTTCTTACTTGTGTCTTTACAACAAGTAGAGTTTCTGCTTTTTAAAGATTTGCATTATGAAGACATGGCAGAATCCTTTGAATGCTTCCATTAAACTTCAATCACAAAAAATCTCTCAACTTTGGGTTTTAGTTAGTTATTCTCTGATTTGTCACAGCAGGCTGCAAATAACTTTCTCTGTACTTCACACACCTGCTTCATTGCACAGTTCACATAGTATGAGTAAGTAAAACTAACATGTGTTTGTGTTCCTGCAGATAATTATGAGGAAAAGTATCTCAAGCTCCACGAGATCGGAAGAGGAGGTTTTGGATTTGTGTATGCCAGCATCCGTAAAGCAGATTTCTTACCAGTAAGTACCACATGCACATTTCACCTCTTAAGTGACCTCAGTGTGAGCTGTTGATAAAATGTATGTAATCAAATATGACATGGATAGATCCAACGCCTATATCACGCAGCAAGAACAGTTTGTTTGCATGGGAGACATCAGTGAGTGTCACTTTGTGGATCATGGTGGTTTCTAGCTCTATCTTTTGGTCGTGTTGTGTCTGGAGCTTAAATGATCAAAAGTTGCATTCCCACTGCCGGAACTTTCTCCAGGGATTAGTTCCCTGAAGGAGTACCGAGTGCTTCAGCATTTTCCAAAAAGGTTCCTCCTGGCAGGGTACTACTTTTCTGGAAATACCATCACGATGGGAATATTGAAGGAGGACCATGTGCAGAAAATAAATAAATAATTAATAATAAAGAACAAAATATATTTATATCAGTATAATATTTACATCAGTGATCTGAAAAACTAATCTGAAGTTGATATGCAGCTTAGAAACAGTCCCAGGAAGGGTTACTGAGAGTGAATAGATCACTCTTTAGTTCTTCACATAAAAAAAGGACAAAGACTTTGATTTTCTTGAAGTAAAACATCTTGTGGTCTGATTTTTTTTGTAACCTTCATCTACACTCTATCAAAAGTTCACCAAAGTGCATGTGCTTGTGTCCTCTAGGTGGCCATCAAATGCATCCTCATGATAGACCAGGACCATGCACCACAAGTGAGTGAATCAATCCCAGTCTCGTCACCTGCATTTTCATTTGAATACACTCATCTCCATCAATTCCATATTCCTGGTTTGTCACAAGGAAAATCATTTTTCTGTCTTATCTTTTTGTTCTTCAGCTGAGTAAGATCCCTAGAGAGGTTGCTCTCATGGAAAGAGCCGGGGGTGGACCAGAATCTGTTGGGAAGCACGCTGCAGTCTCGTTGCTCGACTGGTACTACCTTGATGATGAGCTCATAATCGTCATGGAGAGACCAGCTTCCAGCATGAATATGTCAATGTATTCATTAACCCATGGAGCTTTTGATGAACAAAAGACAAAAGTACTGAAGACTGATCTCACATTTCAAAACACCCATCTGATCAAAATAACTTCTCCTTCATGTTTCCACATTTTCGTGTTTTTAAATATGTTCATGTGTTTCTCTCTGTGCTAGATCTTCATGGCTCAGCTGGTGGAAGCAGCAGTACACATTCAGAACAGAGGTGTGCTTCACAATGACATCAAAATGGCAAACATCCTGGTAGAATGTGGCTCCAGCATACCACGTCTCCGAATCATTGACTTTGGTTCTGGCAGCTTCATACAGAAGAAGTGGATCCGTTCCTACAATGGTATGATGTCCGGCTCTTGCTGCAGCTCATCACTCATTCAGTTTTTTTCCTGATATTGACTTCTATGTTTGCACAAAGCTCTCTCTTTACTCGTTTCTTTGTTTTTCCTGTATCACAGGGACCAGAGCTTTAGCCCCTCCTGAGTGGATCACTCACAAAAAATACAGAGCTGAGCCCACCACAGTGTGGCAGCTGGGGGCGCTGATGTACCGCATGCTGCATGATCGTTTATTCGACACCTTGAGCTACATCACGGGCCAGCTCCATATTAGCGACAAACTCTCTACGGGTAAGACGTCATGTTTTTCATCAAGGGTCTTCAGACTCAAGCAAAACAAAGCATTCATGTGGAAGGTTCTGTTTTGATCCATAACTCTTGAATCCTGTTGTCTCCTTCTTTCCAGGCTGCATTGATTTCCTGAATCTATGCTTCGCAAGTTATGGAAAGAGAGGCACCCTGGAGCAGCTACGCCTCCACCCTTGGCTCCAATAGCCTTTTCTTTCTTTCTTTCTTTCTTTCTTTCTTTCTTTCTTTCTTTCTTTCTTTCTTTCTTTCTTTCTTTGTGGCACTAAGTGTCAAAAATACTAAATAAATCTGCAATTTAAAAATGTGATTTCAAAGTGTTCAGCATGTGTTGGTTTATGCAATCATACTTAGGCCTACTCGTTGTGTGATCAATCCATCACTTTGTCTCAATTTTCAACCAAACATGGAAAAACTTCACATGATGTGACTGTCCTGAACTCCTTTCAGAGAGTTCCAACTAGAATCAAATTTACAACAAGTAACACGACTGTCTTCAGTGAAGGCACCGACAAAAACACAGATCTCCATTAAATCCAGTGGTGGGTAGAGTCAGAGCCGTGGAAAGTGGCTTTAAGTTGGGGGTGCTGGAGTAGGAGGTGCAATATTTTTTCTTTTGCATTTAGGTTACGTATGCAACTGATAGGCTATAGCGCACATACATTTTATTTTTATTTATCTGGTTTGAATACAAGCTTTCAAGAGAACATTTCATTATAAATTCACATCAATAACGACTATAATACAGGCTACTTTAACAGGTATCAAATGCCCGACTTGGACATCGGGGGGGGTGGAGACCTACAAATACCTGGGTGTTCACCTCAACAATAAACTGGACTGGTCACACAACACCGACGTCCTGTACAAGAAGGGCCAAAGTCGTCTGCACCTGCTGAGAAGACTGAGGTCCTTCGGAGTGTGCAGGACTCTGTTACGGACATTTTATGACACTGTGGTAGTGTCTGCTATCTTATGTGCAGTGATCTGCTGGGGAGCAGGGAGCACAGACAGGGACAGGAAAAGACTTAACAGACTGGTCAGGAGGGCCAGTTCTGTCCTGGGCTGTCCCCTGGACTCCATAGAGGAGGTGGGTGAGAGGAGGATGTTAGCCAAGCTGACATCCATCATGGACAATCCCTCTCACCCCCTGCATGAGACTGTGGGGTCCCTGAGCAGCTCCTTCCGCAGCAGACTAAGACTCCCACCCTGCAGGACGGAGCGCTACCGCAGGTCCTTCATCCCATCTGCAATCAGACTGTTTAACACCAGCACTGCTGTGTCCCGTTAATCAGCTGTTCTCATCTTTCATTCCACTACATGGAAGTTACTATGTGACTTGGCACATTCACAAATAACTACTGTATCCATCTGAATCGCACTGTTCTTCATACTGTGTATGTTTGTTTTTAAAATATCTGGTGCAATTTTATCGTGCAATAACTTACCTTATCTATTTATCAGATAGAAGTGTACATAGTGTGTATACATCTGTAATAGTTGCCATATTTTATTTTATTTTAACTTTATTTTACCCTTGTCATTGCTATTATTACTATTATTATATATTTTTTTAACTATGTTAGTACATTGTTGAATTCCCCTGTCCCATTTTGTAAGCTGCTGTAACAAAAGAAATTTCCCCTAACGGGGGACAAATAAAATATATCTTATCTTACAACTTCCAAACCCTGTTGTACAGCAAGGAGCATACAAGCAAAACCTGGTAAAACAGACCCATAAGGCAGTAATGCGCATTGAACATAACGTATCCAAATACGTTCAGTTCTTAAGCAGGCACACACACAGGATCCAGGTATCGGGTTATTTTGAAATGAACAATTTTTTAAAATTACTATAATAATTTCTCAAATCATCTTCAGGCATCACATTTTCAGAAAATAATACTATGGCGAGTTTCGCCAAAGTAAAGAGGCAGTGAAACAGTAATCGCAGATTTAACTTACACCTGTGGCCCATACACCGCTTGCCTGCAGTTAATACTGTTTAAACACGTCCACTCAACAGACAGAAGTCATGGGAAGCATAGAGACACTCACACTCTGAGTCATGGTGCAACACAACAACACTTTGCCAGCAGCCCTTGCTCCCCAGCACTCTAACATAAACCCTGTAACCAATCAGAAGCGCTTAAACTGCAAGCTCCTAAACATGACAGACAGAATACACTCACAGGCCCCCACTGCCGTTACAATACAATGAAAATGATTTTTTTTTAAAACGGATTTATTGTGTTAATTTATTTATTTATTTCAACTTATTTATGCATTCAGAAAAAAAAAGTGTGATGCCTTTTCCAACAGGGGGTGCTATAGCACCCTCAGCACCCCTACTTCCCACGGCCATGAGTAGAGTTAACCGAAACAGTAGTGATGGGAAGTTCGGCTTTTTTGACTCGGCCCCCAAGAAGAGCCGACTCTTTCGACTTCTTAATGGCCCTTAATTTAGGATCTTTTGTAGCCTTATATTTTACCTGTGCTTTGCAAAAACTAATGGTTTGTGTCGGTGTAATTTTCGTCAACGGTGACAAAATTATTTTGTTAACACCCCTTTTTTCATGATGATAACGAGACGGTGACGAGCTAAACATGGCTCTTTGATGACTAAAACATGACAAGACTTGTGTGAGTTTTTGTTGACGAGACAAGACTGGATGAAAGTGTTAGTGAGTGGTCTGTCAGGCGTTCAAAATGCACAACATTTCTGTCTATTGTGCGAGTAATCTGTTTGTCAAAATCAAAAAAGTATCAGCAATGCTGCTGCATCCTATCCTGGTTTGGTCACGCCCACCACCTGGTATGCAGCACCAGGGGAGCATCCGGCTCGGCTGGTGGTGAAGCTTTCAGCGGAGTGTCTGCCCCCTGGTGGCTGGCTGCAGAATAGGTCCAAAAATCTGGGGAGCTGGCTCTCTCTCAATGCGAGCTGGCTTTTCTGATTCACTATAAAGCATTGGCTCTCAGAGCCGCAGCTTTTGATCGTGACACATCACTACAAAACAGAACTCAAGGATTATTACGTATCATTTCAGATGATACACATTTATTTCGCTCAGGTAAAAATGTGGTGTTAAAAGTGAGTAAGAAATTCTCACTCAATAGATTTGTTGTTCATAAGTTGTCTCTTAAAGAATTAGGAAAATTAAACTTATGGAGTTTGGGAATCAAAAGAAAATGAATATATTAGGTTAACAATCTGTATGTTTATTTAATAGTTTTTGAGAATTCCTTGGAGTTGTGATTGATCATGGAAACATGTTAACCTAGTCAAAAGGACAAATTTAAAAGTCAAGAGTAATCCTGTAGAGCTCATGACGAGAAAAAAGAAGCTCTGCTGGGAGACATCAACAAGGCTGCTCTGAACAGAGGGAAGAGAAAGAGGTGAGGATGTGTCACGTGAAAACAGATGTGGATTTTTGTTTGTTGACTCCAATTCTTCCACAGTAAAAGAGCAGAACTTTTTTCTTCTTTCCTTTTATTTCTCTCTCACATGTCTTCAGCTGTCAGAACTTCAAATGGTCTGCGTCACGCATGTACTGAGGAAATATCAGATAGCATATATTTTTAACATTTAGTGTTTCATTCTTACATTACTTAGATGTTTTGCATCATAGAACTATATCACTCAGGTGTAGTGACTCAAATAAAACACTAGAGGGCTGCATGTGTTAACTTGTATCAGTTTATCCTGCCTTATTCACTCTGCAAAAACTCTGATGGCTACATGAACATCCTTAACAGTTTGTGACCGCTGCTAAGAATTAATTAGGAGTCTTTTATGGTCCACCGAAGAAAAAGTGTGCTCCTGCTCATTTAAAGAAATACTAAAATGTGATGTTTTCATCTAAATAAGGCAGAGAAATTAAACTATTTTGGATTAAATGTAATAAATGAATTATTGTTCTGGGTTTAAAGAAACTGGCTGCTATTTTGAACAAAAAACCTGCAAACAGAAATAAACTAAAAAATATGAAAGTATGAAACTGAACACAGAGTTCACAAAGCAAAAGCAGGATATTTAAGACAGCAGAAACTCAACAATGAGACCAACAGAACTGAAAATTAAACATCAAAACAACACATTAGGACATTTCACTAATCAAAAATAATGAGGCCAAAAATAGTTGAAGAGTAAAAGTGCGTTTTGATTTAAAAGCAGGCAGTGAGGGGGGCAGCCAAATGTGTGGAGGGAGAATTACAGAGCTCAGGAGCTGCAACTGAAGATGTTCAAACCATCTAGACTTTGGGACAACCAAATCTGAGTTTCCTTGATAAACAATGTGGATTATTAATATGTTTTTATTGTTTTTATTATTTCGCACGCACGCACGCACGCACGCACGCACGCACTCTCCCTATCTCCTGACCTCATCTGTAAAGTGCGAGAATGCTGGTGTTGGCATGACTTTTGACGGGAACCTTCTCTGTTCCCGTGGGCAAACTCAACTCACATTGAGGGTACTCTCAGCCGGTAGTATTGTCTGTCTCAGAATGAGTATCCTAAAACTGACTCGGTAGTCAAAGATGAGCTCTTTTTAAGTTAGTGTCTCAGAATAAAGATAATTTGTCAGGACGATGATAGGATCTATCTTTACAGATATTAGAAACAGCATATGTCATGTTTGTGTGTACTACAAAGTGAGCAGACGCATCTTGTTTCAGAGTAACACAGCATCATAGTGATGCAGAGGACAAGATGTGTTTTAATCCAGATTTAAAGAGTCTCTGAGGATTCAAAAACTGAGGGGTTTGTTAAATTGTCTCTTCATTTACAGTCAAAGCTCTCTGACTTCAGTCTGAGGATGAAATGTAACAAGTAAAGGTGACAGCAGCACACAGCTCGTCTCAGTTATATATCTTTTATTTGACTTAGTTTCAGTTTCATATCCAAATTCAGATTAAGGCATAATTATTCTCTTTAATCAGCTGTACATGCATCTGAGAAAGAATCTGTTCATGAGGATCTTCTTGCATAAAGAAGCACAAAGCAAACATTACAGAGACAGAAGTTAAGGATGCATTTGGTCGTTCCTTATTAAACTGAATAAGATGCGACTGACGGATAAATATCGACTTCAGAAGACAAACCTGAACACAGCATTAACCAATATGAACGTTAGTATTTAAGATCAGAGAGAAGATTCCAGCTTTAAAAGGAGAGACCTAAAGAGTGTCCTCGAGCCAGTCCAAACAGAACTCTATCAAAGGATCAGATATGTATTTATGTTTATCCTGCTGCCCGCGTGCAGAGGACTGTGCAGTGCTGATGGAAAACCAATAAAGGCCCAACACAGTGTTTTTAAAGCGTTAAAGGACAAGTTCAATTCAGACAAAATAAAAACATAAAAGAAACAGCTGCTCACATGTCTCTGACGCTGCAGGAACTCCTCATCAGACTCCAGGTCCTGAACCTGCTGCTTTAACTAATGAAAACTATTCAGACTTCACTTTAAAAACATCATCTGACCCATCCGTTTGAGTCTTACTGTAAATGTTAGAAACACTGTTGAACAGTATGTTGGTGTTTTCCCTGTACTCTGAACTCTGGGCCTGTTTTGATATATATTTTGGTTTTAAATGACAAACAGCTTCTATAAATGCACCACTTGTGTTCTCCATCCTGCAGCTTTCTCATCCCTGATGGATCAAAGTGAGTCCACTAACAGGTCTTGTTTTTGTCCCTGACAGGCTCAGGTTGTTATTCTAAGAGAACATTACAGAGAGGAAGAATGAGTTCATGTGTGAAGGCTAACATGATATTTCTCACTCCTCTGCTGTGAGAGAGGACGAGCTGATGTGAGAGCAAAGTAGGTTAATGTCAGGTAACGTCCCTGGGTGTGAGGAGGCGGGCTGATGACGTTTACATCATGTGATGCTGATGCTGTGAATACGTCCAATCACACGCAGCGATGATAGAAAGACAAACACTGACTCTGCTTCACGACAACTTGGATAATTTGTAAACATTACATGGGGGCGACCACAGCCTCCATTTAGCATCCTGTCCTGCCTCCTGAGTCCACCCTCCTGTCTCTCAGGGGGAAGTTCACGCTGTGAGCGACTCGTGTGAGTAACATCTTTGGGACACTTCGGGGGCAGGGTGTGAGAGAGAAGCTTGAGGCTGTCAGTCACAGAAACAATAACCTGTAGAGGATGCACTTTGACTCATCTGCCCCTCACAGCTCCGTTCACGGCTACAGGTGGCAGAAATGTGACGGAGCGATTCAAAAGCTTCTTCTACTGAACATAAACACCCAACAAATACATTAAAAACAGGGTCTTGTTTAGATACTTGAACTCCCCTGAAGCATAAATACCTCTTACATATGAAGTATAAGACCACTCAGGTGCACCATCAACAGGTTGGCAACAGATACCTGTGGTACTGAGGATGTCATGTGACAGACAGGCTGTGTGACTGAGGCTGTGAAAGGAGAGCTTCCTCTGAGCTCCATGGACCCTTTACTGGTCTTTAAACAGTTTACCCTGGACCGGATCACCTCTACATGAAAACATCAAATAAACTGAAGACAGGAGAAGAAAGACAGAAAGGCAAATGTAGAGTCAATACAGTAATTGATTGACAGCTGAGCTGTGACATCACAGCAGCTGATCTGATCCCTCAGCATCCACGAACGACCCCGAGAGATTTATGACATCCAGTAAAAACAAAGGTTCCAGTGAAACCAGCAGACAGACAGTCCTGTCCACCTGAAGACGCTGCAGTGTGGACAGCAGCCCACCTCCGCACCCTCAGTCTCTGTCTCTACTCCTCTACGGTGCAGGAGGCCGGCCCCGGTGCCCCCTCCTCCTCCCCCTCCTCCTCCTCATCCTCCTCCCCCTCCTCCTCATCTCATGCCTCCATCAGTACAGGCTCCAGCCCTGAGGATGATGATGATGATGTTGCTGGGGGGGGTAGAGTGAAGAAGAGGCAGTGAGCTCTCCGGGGCCAAGCTGCTTTCCACACGCACACATTCAGTCCAGCTTCTCCTTCTGGACCAGCTTTGGAGCGTCGACAAAGTCCTGACCGTTAAAGAGGATCAGCCCGCCCGTCACCACGCTTGCTGTCCCCCAGAACAGGACGTACGCCAGAGTCTCCGTCCACGTGTCACCTGAAGGGGGGCAGCAAGACCGAGTCAGTGAGAACAAATCAAATCTACTGCTGCTCCTCTGCAGAGTGTTAAGATCAGACATGAAGTATCTGCAGGATGAGCTAACCCTCCTGGTGCTGGTCTGAGTGTTACTGTCTGATACTTATCTTTAAGTCTCTGTATTTCTGACCTTACTTTACTATGTGACGCACTCTGAGCTGAAAGCTGTTATATATTTAATATTATTATATAATAAAGTGGAGTCGAGTTACGGCTCCTGTGATGGAGAGTTGTGTAGCTGGACTCACCGGCCATGAGCAGGCAGATGATGCACATGGAGAACGCCACCACCATGATGATCGGCAGCTACACAGAGAAGAAGAGTCATGAGGTGAGAGGAAAGCTGAGGTCAGATCTTTGATCTAACGGATCAGGTCTTACCGTAAGGAACTTCCAGTCTTTGGGGTCTCTCAGAGGAGCCATCCAGTCCCCTTCATCCACAGCGTAGTTCCCCAGGAACAGATCGATGGAGTCCTGCATCAAACAGACTGATTCACTCTGACCTGTACCTGAGAGCGCTCAGCATTCAAACATAAACTCTTCAGTCCATGATGGGGTCAAACAAACAGTCAGCTTCAGGTTCTCCTTAAAACTCATAAACCCTCTCTTCTTTCACTCCACTCCTCTCCTCCACTCCACTCCACTCCTCAGAGTGGACGTGTGGACTCACCTGTCTGAAGCCGTCAGAAAAGTTGTTTTTGTAATATCTGATCATGGAGTTCCAGCCGTCCATCAGCAGACCCCACTGAGTCCTCTTCCCCGTCCTGAACGACCAGAAACACTCACAGTGATGAAGTGAACTCTGAACCTGCTGACCTTTACTGTCAGGAAAAATGATGAGGCGTGACCTCTGACCTGGTAAAGTCCGTCTTTAAGGCTCCTGTTCCTGCATACTGTTTTGCACAGGCATCAGCATTATCTGCCCACGCTGTACAACACACACAAACACACACACAAACATAGACACACACAAACGTCAGGTTAGCGTCACTCCTCCGGAGGTTTGACTGATTATTCTTCTTGAAAAACTGCTGAAGAAGAACTCACCGCTCTTGTACGTCTTCTCAAAGTCTGCCTGCTCCTCAATCAGCTGACCGATGTGGAGGACTCCCATTTTCTGCACACACACACACACACACACACACACACACACACACAAACACACACACACACACACACACACACACACACACACACACACAAACACACACACACACACACACAAACACACACACACAAACACACAAACACACACATTAAGAAGCCTTCCTGCTGTCTGAAATCCTCCTGTAATTTGTAAATGTAATCTCAGCAAGTCGTCGTCGTCGTTGTGGGACTGTAAAATTCTCCCTCATATAACACGGTCTTTGTGTTTGCTCAGGTGTGTGTTCGGACAGATTCTCTTCTGATCCAGTGTGAAGGGGTTGAAACAGTTTGGTAACCACACGAGATGGTTCATGCTGTTCCTGCTTCCGTTTAGCCACTAGAGGGCACCGTCAGAGTTTAAACATGCACTCCTGAAATCCTCTAAAGGTTTTCAGGACCTCTGTCCCTGAAATGTTCCAAAGCTGCTCTCACACGAGTCTCTCTCAGTGTGAAGACGAGGAAGAGGGAGGCAGGAAGTGACATCAAGGTCACCCTGACTTCAGGAGGACATTTTCAGGGAGCGGGCCAAAGTCCATGCGAAGGGGAAGCAGCTCAGCTTGAACATTTAACATAAATCTGTCTTTGTCTTTTCTCAGATCCTCATCAATCAGCAACTATTCCTCCTGAGGTCCACACATGCAGAAGTGATAGTATTTAAAGTTAAAGACAACAAACAAATATACAAACCGTGATGAGGCCGTGTGAACTCACCCTGAGCTGAGACTGCAGCGACCGCCGGGCCAGCAGACTCTGGATGACGTTGGTCCGGTCCAAACAGTCCATGCAGTTACTGCGAAACGTCCCGTCCTGATTCAACATCACCTTCCCGTCTGCATCCACCAGGAAGTATCTGAACACACACGCACGTATAGTTACTCCTCTTGTACACTGATATATGACGCCTCCACAGACTCTGTAATCGTCTCACTGACCCGAACTCGTCCTGCATCTCGGCCACCATGTCGAGGAGGATCTGCAGGCGGTGCCACCTCATGCGGCTGCACTCCTTGTGGAAGTCAAAGGCAATGTACCTGCAGAAGGAGCAGCAGGTGAACACAAGAGTCTAACCGTGCTGCAGGAAACGTCAGAGAGGGGAGGAGCTTACTTGATCATGCCGTTACCCAGGCTGCTCACCATCTTGTCAAAAGCCAGCTCCAGAGGCTTCTCTGAGCCTTTCTGGTTGATCTGAAAACAGAAGACTCATCTCATGTCGGATCAAACACACATGTTGGACTAACTGTCTCTACTCTCTGTCTCTACTCTCCACCTGACGCTGTGACCTCTGATGTAAAACAGATTAAGAACACGTCTCACCAGGTTGAGGATGACTTGTCGTCCGTAGAGGATGATCTGAGAGTCGAAGTGTCTCTGGAACCCGTCCAGCTGCAGAAGGAGAGCAGCGTGTTAAAGAAGGAGATAAAGGTCTGAGAGGATTTGGTCTCAAAATCTGACTCACGTGGTTGATGGTTTTGCTGATCTGAGGTTTTGGTTTGTATTTGAGGTTGGGTCTCTGGGACCAGTAGAAGGGGATGGAGCCTCGGGTCTGAGGAGGGAAACACACCACATCATCACTTCATTCATACGTCTTTAATCTATCACAACGTCTTCTATGTTTGAAGGATCAGAGCTGAAAGATGGTCTTCGTGTTTGAAGGATCTGAGCTGAAAGGTGGTCTAAATGTTTGAAAGATCTGTGCTGAAAGGTGGTCTTAATTAAAGGTAGACTGCAACATTTACACTCCGATTGTCTCCTCACAACCTTCAAGTAAAAATTTCAATCTTTCAATCAAACAATTCATCCTGCATGACCCCCTTCAGACTCCAGAAGTTGTCTGAGCTCTGAATGATTTTAGTTTTAAAGAGCTTCTTCTGATGAGCAGAGTGTCGAGGTGTGTTAATGTTTTCATTTGTATAAACACACGGAGAGAACATGTCTGATTGTTTAGACCATGATCACATGGTATGGAGCCACAGACAGAACATAAATTACAAATAAAAAATATATATAATATAATGAGGGCACACAGCATGGCTGAAGTACAACAGATCTGATTTAAAACAATGTTAGCACATTTTTCAGAAAAGTCCCTAATTTGCAAATAACTTTTGGCTTATCTGATTGCAAAAATAGAATCAATTCAAACACAGAGGGACGTTTTAAAGGTTACATATTACGCTCTTTTTCATCAATATATATTGGTCTAAGAGGTCCCCAAAACACGTCTTTAAAGTTTATGCTCAAAAAACACTTTGAAATCAGATTTTGGCATGCCTGAAAAACCCTCTTCTTCAGCCCTGCTCAGAACAGTCTGTTTTCTCTCTGACCACGCCCCCTCAGGACGTGGATGTGCCCTCGGCTCTCCAGCACGTTGATCTAATGTTTACATGTTGGCTGAATATACACGGCTGCTCACAGACCCGCGTTACTTCAACCCTCTGAATGTGGTCCAGAATCTGATCCTGACAGAGAGGTGCCTGTAGCAGGACCTTTCTGAACGATTGGTCACAGATTTAGTGTTTCTTGTTGTTTTATTTATCAGTATGTCAACGTGTGTCTTGGTACACAGCTACGAACATGAAGCTATGTGGCTATGCTAAAAGCTAGCACTTTTCCATGAAAAATACAAATTATCCACTAGATCTTCAAATCTGCAGACGTGGGGAGTAAAACCGACCTTTGTGTTTATTAAGACAGCCTACAACTAGCATGCCTCCCTCCTAAGCACCTTGTTAGCACATGTGTGTGCAGGTAATGAAAAACGGAGGAGGGGTTGAGCTGTAGTTTATACAGTCTATGGGATGAACAAGCTCTGAGCTCTGTTTTCCATTAAAGACTGGATGTTGTTGTGACGTAACAAAAACAAAGAAAACTGAAACGGCTCGTTTCAGCACACATTTACAGAGAGGTGGAGAAATCAGAACAGGGGCAGAATGGATTTTTTTCATTTTCGGGGGGGTTTGTAGACATGCCAGGGAAACATATTTCAGGTAGAGAACCATTAAAAAGCATGATATGTCACCTTTAAATAATACTTTGGTATCAACCTCTCTCTATATCTCAGAATGCTTGTGTTCTTGCACTAAAAGAAAATATGGTACTCATCGCCCACACGATCATCATTACAGAGATTACAAATCCTTTGTTTTCTATCCAGGCCTTTATACCTTCCAGTAACCATAAGGATCCTGGTGTTATTCATTCTAAAATTACAGATAGCCTGTCTATACTTCTAGTTTCACATCTTGTTTAAATTGTACATATAAATCACATGCTGTCATTTTATCCAGTTCACATTGCCACTTTGGCAGGAACTGATCTCCTGACTTCATCATGAATAAAGCAAAGACTGAGACCTCAGCTTTTACCAGAGACAAAGAAAGAAGACTCTGATAAACTGAACATTTAAATAACGATCCTCGACAGCAGTTCACTTTCCTGTCTCCTCTGAGGTTCTGTAGATAGAGTCTAAGACTGGACTGAGCCTCACCTGAACAAACGAAGCCTTGGCACTGTTGAACTGAACAATCTGCTCCGTTTCCACGTAGTTAGCAGCGTGGCCCTCTGTGTCGATACCTGCACACAGAAACACAAACATCTGTTAGAGACAGGCAGCCACAGTAACAGTTTACTCCTCATGGTGTCCTCTGGACCTTCAGAGCTCACTTCTACAGGAGACAGAGACGTGAGATGACATGCGAGCTGTGCGCGTTACAGGATTCACCCGTGAATCATACGTTTGGAGACAGTGAAATGAGGGCTCAGGGGTCTTCAGTCTCACCTCTGATGTAGTACCGGACTCCGGCTCTGAAGCAGCTCCTCCTGGAGACGATGCTCCATTCAAACACTTTCCCGTTGATGCAGCTCGACCTGAGAGCGATGACTGATCACAACTGAGTTAAGAAACAGGACTGAGGTGGAGACGGTTACAGACATTACAGAAACATTCAGAGGCGTGACTGAGGACGACGGGGTGAGAGAGGAGGAAGACTTCCGGATGACAGGGTGAGAGAGAGGAGGAAGACTTCAGGACGACGGGGTGAGAGAGAGGAGGAAGACTTCCAGACGATGGGGTGAGAGAGAGGAGGAAGACTTCAGGAGGACAGCTTCTCCTCACTCAGACTGATGTTGTTTCATTCATCTTCATCAACAAACAAACATTATACAGTTATAGATGAATAATCTGACACAGGGACTTATTTCATGCTTCAGTCAGATCTGATCCGATCAACTGGTCCTCCAACATCAGGTAATGGATCTTATACTCTGAAGATGTGTTGGGGCTGAAGTGGTCTGTATCTGTAGAGTGTATTAAACACGAGGTGACTGGGTGCATGTAATACCAACATTAAACACTGGGGGGAGCCTTTTCTGATGCTGTGTATAAATCCCGGGCTGCAGGTGATCCTGGAGGATGTACCTCTAAGTGAGCTTGACATACCCGGGGTGCATCCTAAAGCTCCATCTTCGCATCCTCCACTTCAGTCTATGTCCCTCAGACCGGACATGAAGGAAATGAAGAGAAGGAGAGAGGAAACGAGGAGATCAGTTTTAAGACTGTTTGTGGTCTGTTTCAGGGTGCCCTCAGTGACTGTTTTAAGGTCCGCTATTAAACTCAGGTGATGTGAAGTTTCAGAGAAGTTCTGAGCCCCTAAAGCGTCCAATCAGTGAATGACTTCCTGCTCCAGGCTCTGAGCGCGCTCACATGAGAGGATGCGTTTATCGTGTCAGCATCAGAACACGCATGGGGGACTTAAATCAGGTCATGTTACAACATTTGATCACAGGTGAAGGATACAGCCGTGGACCACAGGAAACACGAACTTATGTAACTGTAAGAGGAGAGCAGACGAGTTGATCATCTCTGTGCTCAGAGCTGAAGCACGTTATCTTACACACATTCATTTAAAATCCAAACTATATAAAAGAAAGGAGACAGCAGTGTGACCTCTGACCTCTGGCTGCGTCATGAACTCTCTCAGCAGGTGACCGTTCCACACAAAACGCTGATCGGCCTGAAACACAGAGACCACATGTTAGCCTGATGACATCATTAAAAGCTAGTTATCATTGCAGTCCCAGGACTCCTTGTGGTTTGTACCCTCTCCAGCAGACTCATCTCCTGGAACTCTGGGCTGGTGTTGGCGAGGCGCTGCAGGGTGTGAGTCAGGTCGTAGTCTGTGGCAAAGTAGAAGCTGTCCGTGTGGAGCACGCCGTTGATCATGGACAGGAGGGTCTTGTTGTCCTGCATCTGGAGTGAGACGTACAACACGTTAGCGTCTCATCGGGTCCTCAGTACGAGCAGAGAGACGTGTTGGTCAGGTTTGTTTCAGTTGTAACGTCTCCTCTCTGCTCAGAGTCTTCTATCTGTGTGTGTGTGTGTGTGTGTGTGTGTGTGTGTGTGTGTGTGTGTGTGTGTGTGTGTGTGTGTGTGTGTGTGTGTGTGTGTGTGTGTGAGCTCACTGCGTCCTGCTCAGGTAACCTCCCTCAGTACGATGAGCTCTCACCTGGTTGTCCGTCAGATGTAGGATGGTCTTCTTGAAGGAGATGATGTCGAAGTCTGCAGCCTTCCACACAGCGTGTCCCAGCAGGTCTCCCACCTTCTTCTTCTTGGTGATGACCACCAGGTACATACCTGATGCAAACAGGTGAGCTCAGTGGGGATGGACAGCATGAACACACACATGCTGAGTTACTCTGAACATACCTGCTACCAGACGTATCGTCCCCATGAGTCCACAGATGGGCCTGCCGTCAGCGGAGACGGGGACGTCCCTCCTCACTAAGGACAGAGCAGAGGGTTAACTTCCTCCTCTCCTGACCTCTGGTTCTTCATGTTTTCATCAAAAAGAGTTTTAAGATTTAATGAAAATAAAATAAAGCAAAGACAGAGAAGTGCTCAGAACAGCAAAGACTCACTAAAGGACCAGCATGCAGGATGAACCTGCAGCTCTGAGCAGGAGGCTGTCTCTGTCCTGGAATCAGACAGACAGAGACTCTGACTGTTTCAGCACTGAGCTGCAGGCAGGCCAGTCCAGCACCTGGACTCCTCTACTACAGAGCCATTCTGTTGTAATACGTCCAGAATGTGATTTGGCATTGTGTTGCTGAAATATGTAAGGTCTTCCTGAAGACGCCATTGTTTGGATGGCATCCTATGTTGCTCTAAACCTGTATATATTGTTCAGCATTAATGGAGCCTTCACAGATGTGGAAGCTACCCATGCCATGGACTCTTATGATCCCCATACCATCAGGGATGCTGGCTTTGAACTCTGATCTGCTAACATACTGGGTGGTCCCTTTTCTCTTCTTTAGAGTGGAGGACTCTGAGTCAGTCTCTGTATCTGATCACCTCTCCACCTGTGCTGTTCTTACCTGTGAGCGTCATCTCCGTCGACACTCTGTCGATGGCCAGGACGTCCTCACAGCCATCATCACACGCCTCAATGTAGAACTTCTCAGGTGTGGTGCGTCTGCAGGTAAAAAGACAAATATTTATCTGCCAGGTTTTCTGTACTCAGCTGAACTTTAACTTTAAGTTGAACTATTCCTTTCTGAGAAATTATTCTAAATACTTTGACGTCTGTTCTGAGACTCTTTATTTAAAGGAAGGAGAGCGACTTTATCAATCACATTCAGTTTGTAACAGAGAGATTACGCTGAGCAGGGATCCACTGAGAGGTTTGATGTAGTGAGACTTCTGATTGACAGCTATGGTTATTGACTTCAACATGAAGTCAGTTCTCAGTAACTGCCTTCTTTGAGGACTTTGGCCCGGGATCGGTCTCCTGTATGAACAGTTCCTTCCAAAAGTCCAAGGTCTAAAACCAGACACGATCAGGACTTAGATAACCTGACACTTCACAACGAGCTGAGAGAACACCAGAGAGGTTATTCCATAAACTCCAACACGTCTGACTCTGTTTACTCTTGTTTTTGTTGTGATGAAATATCAGATCTAATTCTCCATCTCGTATTTTGATGTATTTTACACACGTCACACCTTCTCAGTTCTTCACCCAGCTCTCTTTGTTAAGCCTGGTGAGTCACAGGTGTGTGTGGTGTTATTGTGGACGGAGGGTGAAATAAAAACACTGCGGGTCCTCTACTAATCAGAAATTCCAGCACTAAAGGCCCTCCCCCCTAAAGTTACTGGACCTTTGGAAAGTACTACCCTGCACCCAGCAGGGACCTTTCAGGGGGAGGTTAACTACCCAGGAACTAAAGTTAGATCCTGGTTCCTGCTGTCACAGAGTTCCTCTGAAGGTTCCTAGCTGCTATGGAAAGCACCATTAGTTTCTCCTCTCATCATGTCTGACACCTCCATGCTCTACCTGAGCTGTGTTAGAGTTACTGTAACAAACAGAGACTTCAACAGTGAGCAGCTGTTAGCCACCTGAGCTAACGTGACTGAGCTCACAGCACTGTGACTCAAACTAACAAACATGTCGCCTTTCTGTACTTTACAGCTCGGAACTCATGTTAATATAAATTAACTTCATGTTTAATCACAGGCAAACCTCACACCGCCGTGTGTGTGTGTGTGAGTCTGTGTGTGTGTGTGTGTGCTCAGGTGAGCCGTTAGCTGTGGTTGAAGCAGGAACACACACACACTGACGGGATCAGCTCTGTAACCATCATCATGTTAGTATCCTCACACACTCCTCCTCCTCCTCTCTCTGAACACACACTTTAAAACATCATGGAAACACTCAAACACAGAATCAGGACACTTACAAGTTAAAACTCTCATAGGTGCTCGCCATCTTTCCTCACGTCTGACTTCAGTGACGTGTCAGCGACACACCGTCTGCTTGCGTCATCAGACTGCGCCGAACACAGACGCTAGGAGGCGCTGCACCGCAAGTACATCATAGACCTACATGTAATAATACCTCTTGATTAATAACTATTATTAATAACTATTATTAATATATATGCGCACAGTTTATTATTTGGCATTATTTGGTCAGGCGAACAGCTGATTACACTAAACACAGAGAGTTATAAAGCTGGTTTATAAACATATCCGCGTCATAACTTAATTAATTAAGATGTCATCCTCATGTTACTCCTCTGAGCAGCACTTTAATGATTTCAGGAGCTGGACTAACTTGATATGATGGGAGCAAAGTGGACAGCTGTCCCAACCCCTGGAGGTGCCCCACGTCAGTTCAGTGATTTTATTCACTGTAATTCTATCCACTTTCAACACAATTAAATACTAGATTAAAGCTCCAGTGTTTGTCAGCCCTCACTGTGACATCTCTCAATTAATGCAGAGCTCATGGCTATTTATAATTATTATTATAATATCAACAAAAATAACGACTACATCAACGATAATATTATATTATATTATATTATATAAATAATAATAACAATAATAATAATGTTCATGTTATCTCAATTCATCACACCCTGTTTCTGTTTACATTTAACACACCTTTTGGAAACATGGTTGGAAATGGTAATACAAAAAAAGGACAAACCAATCTGTTTATCTGTCAGCATGATGAGAAGCAGAGAACTTTGTTGAATCGCTGTTCAAGATTAACTGCAGTCGTAGCTTTTATACCACTAATACAGTCAGAACAGAAAATCAGAGACAGTTCAGCGTTTAAATCTGCACAGCATTGATAGGAAACATCTTTGAAAGTTGCCCTGCAGAGTAGGTACCAGCAAGGATCCAGGACAGAACCCCGAGGAGCAGCACAAGACAGGCTTAAAGAGGCTAAACGAACATTTTCATCTCCTTTTTATCAGTAATATTATATTTAGTTTTAGTTTTAGTTTAGTTTATTCACACACATCATCACAAATGTACATCTATATATCTTCAGTAAACATTTCACAATGGTTGGATGTGTGGAATGGGGTGACCCAAAGGAAGCTATTTAAAGCTTTTAATATGGGGCCCAATTTCCCACAAATAAAGTGGTAACAGACAAGATACAACAACATACTAACAGACAACACACACACAACAGACAATCCCAATAATGTGGTTACATACATAGATTAGTGGGTGCATTGATATGATCAGTAAATTAATCATACATTGCCAGAAGTTGCAATATTAGCTTTTTCTTGAAGATGGAGTGACATTTTTAACCCATCATCAAGCTCATTTCATATCTGCAGCCCTCTGCAATCAATGCTAAAGTTGGTACATTTTTATCTTTGTTTTTCCCAAGTAATTAGGTTTTTATTCCTGGTGGCATGTGTGTGCATGGGTAGGAAGATTAGAATGAGCTTACACAATTTCTGGTTCAGTTTTTGGACAGTATGGTACATTATACAGGCATTCTGGAGGTAATTGTACTCCTCAGACGCCTCAGAAGATTGTAACGGTTGAAAACTATTCCTGTAGGAGAAGTAAAATCATAACATAATAACCAGTGGTGGACAGTAACAAAGTAAATTTACTTGAGTACTGTACTTTTTGAGTATCTGTACTTTACTTGAGTATTATTTTTTGGCAGAACTTATTACTTTTACTCCACTACATTCAGAAGACAGTTATTGCACTCTCCACTCCACTACATTTCATCAATGCTCTAGTTACTCACTACTTTTGCTTTGACGTCAGCTCATGAATTTCCTTCTCTTTTCTCAAATCTGATCCCACGGTTGAACGTGGAGCAAACACAGAGTAGATTTCACTCAGATCAGGCAGTTCATTTAGAGGTGGTAATGATGGCCATATCTTCAGCCCGTGTTAGAGGTTTTTGAAATGAACAATTATACGTATCGTTTGAAATGTTCATCCTGTTTCCCACTCTGCCCAAACATACAAAAAGGTCACTGTCCAACCTGAGAAAGCGTGTTGAGCTGCGTATCGTTTATTTCATTCCAGATGAACATTTCAAACTAAGTTGTCTGTGCTTGGAGTAACTCAGTTGCTGTTTTTTTTTCATGGTATAGTTTTTAGTTACTCCTATGTATTCTTGACTGCATTTATGTATTGTGAAAATACAACATTTTGAGATTTTTTTTAAGAAGTACTTTGAATACTTAAGCATTTTTAAAAGCAAGTACTTCAGTACTTTAACTCCAGTTATAATCTGACAGAACAACTTTTACTTGTATTGGAGTCATATTTAACATGAAGTATCTATACTTTAACTTAAGTAATGAAGCTGTGTACTTTGTCCACTACTGATGATAGGGCAAGTATGACTTTATTTTGGAAAGTCTCAAGTTTTTTTTAAGTGAGTTGGAAATGTGTTACACCATATGATATTGCAGTAAAGTAGATGAGGCTCAAATATAGTTTTGTAAAGGGTGAGTAGTGCTGAGAGTGGAAGAAAATGTCTAAATTTATTGCACGGATCTATCTGCATTAACCCCTCCGGTGTATTTTAGAGACTGTAACTCCCCCCTCCAGCAGGTGGCGCTGCGGCGTCCAATGTGTGAAACACGGAACAGCCGTGGAACACGAAGAAGATGAGGAACTCCTGCACGTGTGCTCACACTGCGCCTGCTCGCTCAGAGAGACACACCGACACAGACCGAGGAGACCGAGAACTTCAATCTAACAATTTATACCAGACAACATGAGGCCAGGTAAAGTATAAAACTCGATTACTGTGTTTTTTAATGTAGCATTGTGTGTGTTTATGTGTGATTTGTCTGCGGAGTGTGTGTGAAGTTTTGAATGTGTGTGTGTGTTGGCCTACACCGCCACGCTGTCCGCGGAGCCTCTCTGTAAAGTTAATGCGTTTATAAAACAAACACATTAACGCGTATGCATGATTAATGTGACCATAAGTGAAGTTAAATATATAACATTAACGTCCAATTCAAGTTGACACAATGTTAGCCGTTAGCCCGAGCTAATAGGCGCCCAGCAGCACGCGGTGCACACAAACACACGTGTTCAACTTCTCTCAGTCTGAACGTCTCCTCTAACCCTGAGCCTGAGCACAACCAAACATTACATTTCATCTGAACATGCTTTTTTTTTAACTTTACTAAACACACGCAGGAGATGTTTACTGCAGGTGTGTTTCTCGTGCCACGAGGCTAACACTGGAAAGTTAGTGATAGCGCGTGTTAGCATGAAGTTAGCCAGGTGATCCTTTAAAGTGTGCTCTCCTCATGAGCCAGCAGGCAGAGAGAGGTTTACAGAATGAACAGTAACTCGTGTAGTAATGTTTATGAAACTGAAGAAAAGTCTAAGATAAATAAGATGTTTCGTCAACATGTCCAAAGATTGTTTTGGAGAATACTTTTAATGATCACCTTTAAAATAGACCTTTCTACATCACGTGAGTTACCACAACCATCACGGAGACACTAAGTTACGGAGGTAAAATAATAAGAGTCTGAGCAGGATTTAAATCTACATAACCCCAATTTAAATTATGCTGCCTTTAACCAGACCACCAAGGTTTTACCAGTGTCAACAGGCAGAGGGGGTATGTGACGGACTACTTCATACAGATTGAACTAATATGAAGCGTGATCAGGTTCCTGGTGTTACTTTTGTTGTTGAGAATTCTGCTTTTATGGGGCTTCGATCAGTTCCATTCTAAAGTACTTTGATCTGTTTGTTATAAAGTTCTTCGATCTGTCCCGTTCTAAAGTTCTTTGATATATTCCATTCTAAAGTTGTTTGATATATTCAATTCTAAAGTTCTTGGCTATATTCCGTTCTAATGTTCAGAATTTAGTGTTAAACACAGCATGCTAACACAGCACATTTAAAGTGTTCAACTAATCTGTAACAACGTCTAAAGTGTTCCTTCAGTAAGACGCTGCAGGAGGGATTTAGGGAGATGTGTGAAGTATATAACTCAGAGGTGAAGCACAGTGACAAATGTTTGAGCTGAATTAAACTAAACATCTGAATGTTAAATATCTCTCTCTAAATTAAAACAGCAGCATTTTAGGAAAACGTCTCAACCAAGCCACAACCTCCCATCTTGGGAAATGAAGATGATGTCAGTTAAAACTGCAGTTACTCCAGTGTCCACTAGAGGCTGGCTCCACGCACATCCATTCTAAGAGTAGATCTTACAGTAGAAATAATTATATTTACAGCCTGGTTCAAAAGAACAGCACACACTGTACAGGAGGGATTTATGATTTTATTTCATGATTTGTTCATTTCTAAGATTAGAGTTATGAGTTTTGTATAATTAAGGGTAAAGGCTGACTTGACTCACAGGCTGGTACGCTGTAGCTTTTAACAGGGGGTCTAAAGGCCGGCCTCTTTATGTCATCTAAGAGTAGTTTGGGTAACGTGTGATGTCACAGAGTCCATGTTTATATGGTCTGTGGTCTCAGTTCACTGTTCTAACACGGACTATAAAGACCCTCTGTGGACCAGTGTCAGATGGGCCAGGTTTAAACATTAAAGAAGGTCAAAGCCTCCTACCAATGAGGTGTGAGACCTGATCGCTCTCCTCTCTCTGCGTCTGGGACATCGAGGAGCGAGTGCACAGGGTCCAAACACACTGCTCTCTGCCTCATCCGTCGGTCTGCCGGTGTTCGAACACGCAGCTTCAGTCAGCTGACAAGGTGTTTCTGTGTTTCAGGGTTCAGTCCTCGTGGAGGAGGATACAGAGGAGGGTCCGGTGACCGAGGAGGAAGAGGAGGATTTGGTGACAGAGGAGGAAGAGGAGGATTTGGTGACAGAGGACGAGGAGGAAGAGGGGGAAGAGGTGAGACCTGAGGGAGGGATCAAGTATTTTTAAACGTTGTCTGTATAGTCTGTTACCTGATGATTCATCTCTAATCACACCTGAATGTCCCCGCAGGTGGAGGATTCAGGTCTCCTGATGGAGGAGGATTCAGGGGTCGGGGCGGTGGCAGAGGGGGCCCGAGAGGAAGAGGAGGCTTTGGAGATAGAGGGAGGGGAGGCAGAGGAGGCTTTGGAGCTGGGAGGAAGGTCATGGTGGAGCCACACAGACATGAAGGTTTGTAAATCTCGCTTGATCAACATTCAGCATGGTTTTCACTGAGTTTCTTAATATCATGAATCAGTGTGTGTGTGATCCATTAATGTAACCGTATGTATGTGTGTGTTTGTGTGTGCAGGTGTGTTTATCTGCAGAGGAAAGGAGGACGCTCTGGTGACGAGGAACATGGTGGTGGGAGAGTCTGTGTATGGAGAGAAGAGGATGAGTGTGGAGGTGAGACTCTTCATTCAAACTGTTATAATATAGATTTTCAAAATAAAAGCACGTGTGGTTGTAAAACAGAAATAAAAGCATCAGTAACAGTTTGATGAGATCGTATCTGAAGCTGTGAGAGGAAAATCCTGACGTTTGTCGTGAGATAAACGTAAAGCTTCATTCTGTCTCATCGTCATCATCAGTGTGTGAATCTTCAGTGATATGCATCAGCCCCCCTGTAAGGTCGTCTTCTGTCTGTCGTGTCCTCACCATGTTAACTCTTTCACGCTCTATCCTTCAGGAGGGAGAGACGAAGATTGAGTACAGAGCCTGGAACCCATTCAGATCCAAACTGGCAGCAGCCATCTTGGGAGGAGTCGACCAGATTCACATCAAGCCGGGGGCAAAGGTCATGTACCTGGGAGCTGCTTCAGGAACCACAGTGTCCCACGTGTCAGACATCGTCGGACCGGTCAGTACCGCACATGCTCAGTGCTACACACGCTCAGTGAATCTCAGAGGATGAAAGGATCTGATTTAATCCAAGGAGTAAACAAACTGTGGGTTTGATATTTGAAATCATCAGTTTGGGTTTTAGACCCACTCTAACACGACAAATGAACAGATGGATCCTGCAGCACATTGATCCAGTGTGAGGTTAACCCCTGTTCTCCTCAGTGTCCGTTTATGTTCAGTAGGACCAAGAAGAACCAGGAAGAAAGCAGATCTAAAGTTATATCATCCACCAGGAGCTCAGACAGGGGGAGAGCTAGGTGGAGTTACATAGCGATAAAGTGAAGAGAGAGTGAAGGAGCTGTTACTGAAAACAAGACAGTGAGAGAAAGATGTAAAAATGTCTCTAACAATAAACGATTGATTTGATATAGGGACAGTAAAAAGCAAAGGGTAACATGCTGCAGTGCTCTTCAGAACCAGCAGAGGGCGCTGTCTGCGTTCAGCTCCTCCTATTTGAGGAGATTATAGAGACAAACAGACGTGGCAGAGGAGACGAGACTATGAGAATCAACTGTTTGTTTCAGATCAGGTGTAAGAGCGAGGGGAGAGATCAGAGCGTGTGATAATTCTACTCTTCATTTAGACTAAAACTGGTCTATAACAGGGTCCAGGTTTAAACACACTGTCTATGTGATGGTGTGTTGCAGTAACCTGTGTGTGTGTGTGTGTGTGTTACAGGAGGGTCTGGTTTACGCCGTGGAGTTCTCTCATCGATCAGGTCGTGATCTCCTCAACGTGGCGAAGAAACGCACAAACATCATTCCCATCATCGAGGACGCTCGTCACCCGCACAAGTACCGCATGCTTGTTGGTAGGTAGTCCTGAAAATCAGAGAGGCAGAGGGGTCTGCTTCCTGTACCTGTCTGTTGTGAACAACACACCTCCAGTTAAATCCTGTGAGCTCTGAGGGTTTGTGTTAAGATTTAGGAATATGCATGTTTTTCTCTTTATTCAGAGTTATTATTTCTGTAGTTTATGGATCTTAATATTGACTGACTGAAACACAGTCAGAGATCTGAGAGCTGTTAGAAAGAGTTTGATAGTCTGTGAGACGCTTGTGTGGACCCAAAACATTTGAAATAAACTACAAGATACCAGGAGATCGGATCACAGGGTTCACTTTGGATCAGTTCATACAGGACCAGTAAACTGGAACCCACCTAATAACAATCTCTTTCTCACTCTCTCAGGTATGGTGGATGTGATCTTTGCTGATGTAGCTCAGCCTGATCAGACAAGAATCGTTGCTTTGAATGCTCATAACTTCCTGAAGAACGGAGGACACTTCGTCATCTCCATCAAGGTACAACACCTCCCCACTGTACCTGTGTTTACCTGTAGGCTAACTGTACCTGGGTTTACCTGTAGGCTAACTGTACCTGTGTTTACCTGTAGGCTAACTGTACCTGTGTTTACCCGCAGGCTAACTGCACCTGTGTTTACCTGTAGGCTAACTGTACCTGTGTTTACCTGTAGGCTAACTGCATAGACTCGACGGCGGCTCCTGAGGCGGTGTTTGCAGCTGAGGTGAAGAAGATGGGCGCAGAGAACATGAAGCCACAGGAGCAGCTCACACTAGAGCCATACGAGAGAGACCACGCCATTGTGGTCGGCATTTACAGGTACACACACATACAAACGCACACACATTCTTTCTCGCACACACTTTCATAACTGGATATTCTCTGAGGTGTTATAAAGGTGTCAGGGAAATATTTAGTAAAAATAAATGTGTGCTGAAACACATCACCAGCTGAGCAGAGAGAGGGGCACAGACGGAGACAGAGGTAGAGGGAGATCGCACAGGACCAAATATTTCCTGTCACCTGATTTTATTAAATAATGAACATAGCTGACCTGCAGCTCACGTGTTTCATGATGACTTCTTTCTCGGATTACAGTCCACTGTAGGCTCAAATGAAGTACTCTGTTAGGTACCTCTGTCACCAAAAACTGTCCCAGACACACCTTCAAAATAAAAGCGTGGTATGAAAACAATCTGTAGTGTAAATTAGACTGATGGTGAATAGTGGATTTGATTCTGTAAATTAAATGGTTCTTTAATCTCCCTGAAGCTCCTTACAGAGCTTCTTGGTGCTGTGAACCCAGCAGGGATCCAGACTTTAAATCTCCTGCCTGTCTTTACTGGAGCTGTTTCCTTTGGTGCAGCTTTGAGTCCAAGTTGTTAACTAAACTCTGACTGAACGAATCATAAGCATTGATAACTCCTCAGTGACGTCATCACGCAGGTTTTTCATGCTGAGGTGGTGAGGAGTGAGCCACCTCACATTTTTACTATCTTTGCTGAGAGTTGAGCGGGAAGTGACGGGTAAATGAAACATCTGCAGTCGTTGAACAACCTTCATGTCCTAAAACGTGTAAAGTCTGTGAGCATTTCAACCTCGGCAAAGAGGAGAATAGCGTCTGGAGAGTGGACCTTGATTAGAAAGGGTCTTCAAACATCAGCTGTGAGAGCTTCATAACTGCAGCCCTTCACCTTAAAACCTTTACCCTCCATCGTTATTCCTCCCTCTCATCTTTCTCTTCATCATCTCTGACCTCTGAACAGAGCAGCAAAAAAGCACCATCAGGCCTACTCTAACACTGGTTATAAAAGAACAGACACATAAACATGTCAGAGTTTGAACAGCACATTTAGATTTGACAGAGTAAATTTAAGATCTGATGGAGGTTTAAAGTCAGTCAGGTAACTGCACTTCATTATCTAATTAATCTGATCAACAATTGATGACTAGTCGACTGTAAAAGTAGTGCTTATTTGCAGCCCTCTTGCTTTCACACCTGCACTAAACTGCTGTAACGTGTGAAGCAAACAGCTGAACTCCACCCTGACCTTCACCCTCATGCTCCA
Organism: Notolabrus celidotus; assembly: GCF_009762535.1. Lineage (NCBI taxonomy): Eukaryota > Metazoa > Chordata > Actinopteri > Labriformes > Labridae > Notolabrus > Notolabrus celidotus. The sequence continues at coordinate 22,452,161 of NC_048283.1, forward strand.
CCGTAACATTTCTGCAGCAGACGGTTGAAATATGAAATATACACACAGCTGAACTTTCTGAAGTGCTGTTTGTTACTCTGTTAGAGAAGAGCTCACCTGAGTGAAACATCTCCACCTGGTGGTCATTATGAGGGCTCAACTGTCAGTCCAGCCCCTCACAACTGAGCTGAAGTCACACAGACCTGCAGACAGTCTGTAGATGATCTGCACCTCACAGGTGTTAAGTTAATGATGATGACAGCACAGTGAGTTCATGGTTAAAATTCAAATACGAGTCTGCGTTAAATTAAGTTAGATTTATTCTGAAGATGATAAAAAGCTGCACACTGATCCAGAGGTGTTATAAACAAATCACTGCTTTAAGAAGAGTTTCATCTCATCGGGTCTTTATGTTTTAAAACTTTTATTCATGATGTATTCCTCTAATAACAGCCTCATATTCTATAACTTATGAACCAGAATTTACTGAGATATGTGAGAGACGGTTTTATATCAGAGAAATGTTGACGAGGAGAAACGGAACATTTCAAAACAGTTTGGATAAAAAACAACAGAATCATCATTAATATTCTGAGTGTTAAAGTGTTCGTCTTTAATGAACTGAAGGATATTTCTGAAACAGTGTCATGGCTTCATGTAAGAGATTTATGAGCTGATAATCTGCTCCTGATCACTGATGCTGATCATCAATATGTTTTACATGTTAGTTTTGAAATGTGCCGCTAATGCCTGCTGAGAGTCAGTGATCAGAGCTGGACGTGTCTGAGACAAAGCTTTATCTGGATCTTGATATTCAGGCCGTCCTCTGAGTAACACCTCTCTGTATGGTTACCCTGGTATGAAGGAGTCGATGTAGAGAAAAGTGTTAAAAGTGAAGTTTATGATGGAAATGAAAAGTCTTTGAGTTTTTCCGATTCAAAAAGACGTCATCAGATTTCAGAATCATTCACATTAACGTCTTAAAATCAAAAACTGTATTAACAAATTGGTTTATAAAATCAGCTGAAGCTTAAACTGACAGCTCCAGCATCAAACATTCAATCTTTCTCAAATTACTGAATCAGTACGTTTTAGATTTGGTGATTTGTTCTTCTGATTCATCAATCATTAAAGCTCTAATGCTGCGGACAGCTTTATCTTCATTTCTCACGTTGAGGGCAACATGTTGTTCCTTGCAGTGTTTTAAATGCTTCCTGTACCTAAAAGTTCCTTTTTAAAGTTGAACAAGTAATACCAGACTTCATTCCTGATTGTCTAAATTTGAATCGGTTTTATAACTGCAGGTTCAAAGGGTTAATCATTGTTTACTTTAAAGCTCCTGTGAGAATTTTTTTATGCTGGTTATGAAACAAGCTGTAGCTGACTGATGCCTCCACAGGATGTTCAGTAACAATAAAGACCATCAGAGACATAATCTACTGTTTCTATAGTTTTAAAGCTCATAACCTTCCCCAACATGACAGGGTAGGTGATGGATAATGTGATTCACCGAACGCTGAAAATACTGTTCCTGTGTCCGTGGCAAATACTCTTAACTAGTCATATGTGACTCTTAATGAAGCAGAGATTATCTATCAGAAAACAGCACAGACATATGAACAAGACATGGTCAGCTGTTTGTCCACAGGGGGCACCAAAATCACCACCAACCAAAAGTTACTCACCGGAGCTTTAAGGTGGCTCAATCTTCCTGATTATAATCAAACATATAAAGTCCACACAAACACAACATCCACACAAACACACATCAACCCAAACTCACTGCATCTACTCAAGCACACGACATCCACCCAAACACACTACATCCCCCCAAACACACAGCCTCCATCTGCTTCATGTTCTAACCCCTGCTCGTCTCTCTCTCTCCTCAGACCTCCACCCAAAGCAAAGAAATGAGTGATGCCGAGACTCTGGGAGACCGATCACCACCTGCTTTACGTTCTGCCCATGTTTATATCGAACGTCCACCACCACACCTCCACCTGCCTGACCGCTGACCGACTGCTGGACTCTCTTTGTTATTGAGTTATTGTTATTCAGGTCTGTGTCTTCAGATACAGATGGTTTACACAGACGGGATGAACAGTTTATTTTTCCTGTAGCGGTCCGAACCTTTTATTTCCTTAACCCTGCTCTGAGCTCGTCTCTGAGCTAACAGGTTTGTTTTAATGAAATCATGTTTTCTGCCCCTCCTTCTCTATACCTGTGCTCCTGATACTGTACAGACTGTACAGTCTCCTCGTCACACCTGAATGTGTGAACGTTGTCCCACCTGATGTACAGTGAGGAGAAGTGTCTGTGTTGTTTTGTGTCTGTGTAATAACTCCCTGTAGAGAAGGAGGCTTTAAAGCAGGTGTTTGGAGGTGAGCTGGGGGGCCCTGTGTGTACAGATATACTCTTTCTCTCTATCCTAGGATCAAACTGTTGTTATAGATTTTGTTGTATGAAGAAGGATGGTTGTGATTTACAACTGTTTGTTTTTGACCTGATGGATGGCTTTGTTTTAATAAAATATTTACTATTCTTGTTTATGAATGTTGTGTTCTTTGACTCAGTGGAGGAGAAAATAAAGTCTATGTTTCAGTGAATAACGGAGGAGGAAGAGGACATGAACATCACTCCATGTCGGCCTTTTCGCTTCGCGTCACTTTTTATTTCCTTATTTGAATCGAACAAACACAAATATTAATGTTTTCAATAAGCTATATTACATTTATTAAGAGCTAATTCAGCCGCTGTGTGTGTGATAGTGCACTTGGAGGAGTTGCTGGTGTCACTGTCCGCGGTGGATTTGTTTTGGCAGCCATTTTGTGGGAAATGTCTCGGGAGCGCGCGGGGCCGTACTTGCCTGATGTCGGGAGCGCGCTCTCAATGCAGCCCCTCTCTGACCGATATTACCATCACGGAGGGGCTGGCAGCACACCGCTAGCTGTAGCTCTGCCTCAGAAAATAATCCGAGTTTTTCTAAGCGTCTGCCCGTGTTGTCCAGCGGCCACCCGGCCGGCCGTCACCCGCCCAGCAGCCTGCAGTGAGCGGACTGTCTTCCTCCAGATTCAATGGCAGTGTTTTATTAGACAGCTAGCATGCTAGCTAAGTGCTAGCTAGCTAATGTTAGCTTCTTGCCTTTTAAATTAATTTAAAAAGCGGACAGGCGTGCTCCTCCATCCCGCCCGCTGTCTGCTCCAAAGGTGGATGCACCCTCGTGTTTCTGAGAACAAATATCGATTAAGTGAGTTCAGTTTTCTGGAGAGAAAGAGACTGAGCTCGGGGGTCCGCGGCGGTCGAGGCGGCGGGCTGCCCTCCTCCCCTCAGGCTCGGCTGGCTGTGCTGCACCGGGGATCGGTCCTGATCCACATCCCGCTCCCTGAGCTCCAGAGAATCAGGCAAATTTACCGGACATTAATCTCACCGGGATTTTTATCGGCCGACCATCCTAAGACACGGTATCTGGATCTGTGGTGTGGGAGAGGGGCGGCTGACCCGGGGGAGGGGGCTCGGTTCGTGTGGACGGAGGAGACAGACTGAACATGGCTGCTCCGCGGGACCCGGTTCGACACACCGCCTGAGGTAAGACCCGCCGGGCCGAGCCCTCTTTTTATTCATGTATGAATGTGTATAAATGTGTGAGGATATGTGTGTGTATGTGAGTGTGTGTGTGCGCGTGTGTGTGTGTGCGTGTGTGTGAGGGGCTGGACAGGCAGCAGAGGAGCCTGCGTTATCCGCCCGGCGCCCGGCCCCTCGTCCCCGGCCCCGTGTCCCCGCTGCTCGGCTGGTGGAGGTGAGGCGGCTCCGGGGACAGGAGGAGGGTGTGCTCGGTGAAAAAAGGTGTGTTACAGTCCGGGCCGGACAATGAACCGTGCTGTGAGGCTGTACATGAACAGTAAAGGAGCCGTGCATGCACCATGATGATGGAGTCGGCATAATGTCCTCCAGGTGTGCCGTGATCCGCCCTGTCCTCCTGCTCTCAGCCAGCAGTGTGAGGCTGCCCATAAACAGGCTCATGATTGATGCCATCAGTGTGTGTATCTGGGCAAGTTTCAGCGCCGGGCTCCAGCCCTCCCTCCGGTTCGCTCGGTCGGCTTCTTGAACCGGAGGGAGGGCTGGAGATGGATGGATGTGCTGCTACATGATGCAGACGTGTTGATAGATATCCTCAGGTATACAGCAGGTAGCTGGCTCACCATGATGTGATGCCTTTATGTGTGAAAGCAGCCAGCAACCCCCGACTGTCCTCTGCACATCTGCAGCATTTCATCTGCTGTGGCAGCTAACGCTAGCCGCTAGCTTAGCCGCCGCCGCAGCAGCCCCAGCCCCTACCCTGCCCTGGAGTCCAGGCTCTGCTGCTGCTGCCGGGAGAGGCTGTCTCTGGGGAGGGACCAGGACTGAGACCAGAACCATGACTTGACATCCCCCCTCTGTGTGTTTGGGTCTCTGTGGTCCAGAGTGTGTTCAGAGGGCCTGAGCTTGTAGGAGACCATAATGAGGAGATCGGTCTCAGATTGTGATTTGTCACATCTCCCTCAGGTTCAGACCACTTGTCCCCCTTAAGATGGACCTCCATCTTTCTGCGTCTCTTCATTTATGTCCCATCCTTTGTCCTCTCTGCTCATCCTGCTCCATCGGCTCTCCGATGTGCATGGTTGTTGTGTTTGCACAGTCATTTATCCGGTTACATTTCATCACGGCCCTTTCTGGGCCTGAGAGGTTCAGAGGAGCCGGAGCACATGTTCCTCCTCAGGTAGGTGTGACACAGACCGCTGCAGGTGAGCCTGCTCACTGTGAGAGGGCCCAAGGAAACAGAGAGGACAGAGGTGCTGTTTCATTGAGCCTAACAGGAGCTCTGTGTGTGTGTGTGTGTGTGTGTGTGTGTGTGAGATAAACTAGTCCTTTGGAGTGATCTGAAAGAAGTCAGAAATCTGCCTCATGTTTGTTACAAGCTGTGCAGATATCTCCAGTTTAAACAGAGGTGTGTGTGTGTGTGTGTGTGTGTGTGTGTGTGTGTGTTCATCATAAAGCCGATGAGCTGAACCTGCTCCTGTCAGACACCAGTAGATTTAGTGTGAAACACCTGTGACCAGCTGGAGGATCTGACCCTGTCCAGCGTCAGTGAGCTCAGCCGCTCGGCGTCAGCAGCATGTATGACTGCTGGAAGAGATCTGTGAGGATACCTGTGCAGCTCACACACAGCGTTCACCAGGATATCCATCAGCTACACAGATGCATGATCACGTCACACCTTGTGGACTGGATCTGAGACTAGGAGCAGTGGGAGGAGCCTGTGGGAGTGTCACGCCCTCAGCGTGAGGATCAGAGACGTGTTAGGTCCGTGTGAGACCGGCTCTACTTCCAGAGAAGCTTTCTGTTCTCTGACTGTGTGTGTGTGTGTGTGTGTGTGTGTGTGTGTGTGTGTGTGTGTGTGTGTGTCCATGATGAGGATCTTATTTTGAATATAGCGTGAACTCGTTCCTTCATATCCTTTTATCCTCCATCCTTCTGTCCGAACCAAGCGGTAACCTCTGGCAGTGAGAATTGAAGCCCATGCTGAGGTGTTAAAAACTGCAGTTCCTCGAGTGTCCACTTGAGGCTGGAAACCACAGGAAACCACATACACACCCATTCAAAGAGCCAATCTTTAAATTAAACATGTTCACAGCCTGGTACAAAAAACAGGTGTAGTCTGTATAGCTGATTTCTCGATGGGCACACACTGTACGTGGTTAATTTTTCACAAAGCGGCAGTTGAGAAGATATTAAGATTTCCATTATGAGGCCTGGCTGACTTGATTGACAAGCGGGCACCCTGTAGCTGTTAGCGAGGAGGCTAAAGGCCCGCCTCTTTACCTCACACTAGATCCACAGAAGTTAGGTTGAGTTCAGAATTTCCAATATGGCACCTGCCAAGGATTGGCTTCAAAACAGCGCCGTGGAACAGATGGGTGATGTCACACAGACTACAATCACCAACAGATCAGGTGGTCAGATACGAGCTGAGTGAAGGTGATCAGCAGGTCGTGCTCACCGTGCTAACACCTCCAGCTCAGGTTATCCAGCACTCAGTTAGCTGAGCTGTAACGTTAGCGTAGACCATCCTTCAGCCTCTTTCACACATGCTCTCACATTCAGGACGTTTTTAGGAGCTCTGGGTCGACATTTCCCTAACGTATTTTTAATAAAAGTCCATCCCGGCTTGAGACCCTGTGGAGGGAGGCGAGTGTTTGGAGTCAGGATGTGACGTCAGATTGAGTCAGTGTGAAGTTAACAACATGAGAGACTCTGAGGACAGTTTGACATCAGAGCTACGTGGAAACAGACGATATGCAAACATCTTCCCCTCCATCACCCTGTTACTTCTCCGGAATATTTCCCTCCGTGTTCATCATCGGCTCACCCTGACGTTACTCTGAGACTGAGTCAGGGAGCTGCAGGGACAGACCTGGGTAAAGGTTTGTTCACACATGCAGCCATTCTAAATGTTTTAGACATTCAACCAAACAGGTGTAACTTTAAGAGCCTGACTGAGGAACGTATGATGGCGTCTGAAGACTCTTTAAACTAAGAGTGAGAGTCTGAGGTCAGGGTCTTATTCCTGAATGATTGTGATGAGCAGGCTTCTTTACTGTTTCCATGTTTGTGATTTATAAGGAATATTTCATTTATTAATCACTAAATTCAAATTCACCATCCTCACATGTTAAATCAAGTTTAATGATTTGTAGTTGTATGAAAACCTGCTGATAAACTCTGACCTGTCTGATGTGTGCCTCTCTGTCATCCTCAACTTTCAGTCTACATTCAGCCTCATCAATAAGAGAACCAAAGACTGATAAAGTATTGTGATCGAGGGTTTTATTGGCCCAAAGTCTGAATCAGCAGATACAAAGGTTTCTGCCGTCTGTGCGTCTGATCAAGTGACACATCAGTTACGTGCATGCAATGACAGTTTGTGACAGCGAGCTTCAACACGTCGTCTGTTTGGAGATATTTTAAAGAGTGTGAAAGTGTCTGCAGCATGTTTATGAATGTTAATATTTAAAGGCAGATAAATTAATCACCTGTGGAAGAATCAAATGTTTCTAAAACAAGCAGACAGGTGAGCTCTAGTACAGTTGAGACTCTGTGCTCTTCATCATGACAGAAAGTTACGTGTTAGATCCAACATGGTGCAACCGCAGGTCTACTGTAATCTGTAGATGAACTTTAATATGTTATAAATGAGATATGACTGAGTGACACTTCTCCTGATTTTTTAAATGTAGAACATATTTTATCGAGAATATGAATTATAATTAATCGAGAATAAGTGATTTAATTTCACTTTGTTTCCTCAATTTATTTTTTTAAGCTCATGAATTTGTATTTGGTTTTTAATGAAGTGTCATTGATGCTCAGGTAAACCTCTCACAGCTCTTCTGTGCCAACATGCATCTTTAAACTGAGCTGATTCAAGGCCTCATCATCTGTTGCTAGGTAAACTTAAGGATGACATTGCATTGTCTTGCTGTTCAGTTTCTCTGTGGGCCCTCTCCGGCCCCCTGCGACGCTCTCACCTCTCTACCTGCAGGGTTTTATTTCAATCAAGGAGAGGGAGGAGTTCACACTTTCACAGTTTACTGACTTTACTGTTTAAAAATGATTCAGTGCTCGTCCAATCAGAGCGCAGGATCTCTTCAACAGCACCTGGTGACATTAAAGAGAGGACCTACCTGTTCTCATCATGAGTGCAGGTAGCTTATGGTGCATCACAGAGCCTGTGTGTTTAAGGCTCCTCCTGTGCCTGTGTGTGTGTGTGTGTGTGTGTGTGTGTGTGTGTGTGTGTGTGTGTGCGCGCACACGCTATCACTCTTCTGTCATCATAATATTTGAATCCTATCACCCCGTCTGACTGTTCATCTCCACAGTCTGTCACCTGGAGGAACACACACCTGTGCAGCTGTACAGACCACCTCTTTGATGCAGACACAGACTCACTGAGACCCTGAGAGGTCTGGATCATCATCACCATGAGGGTGTTTTAGGTCAGTCGTGCAGGAGGCAGTGAACCTGTTCAGAGTTTGAGGAACACACCTGTAGGCAGCGGGATAGCGACATACAGCTCGAGACTACACCTGAGGAAGCATCCAGCAGCTTCATGTCAGAGTGACTCTGATTCAGCCGTCTCTTAAAGGCTTTGTTTCTTCATATTTGGATCAGAGCTGCAGCTCCACTGTAGCAGCTAAATCCCTCAGGGTCCGGAAAGAGTGGAGAATTCAGCTCCTGATTTAGTGCTTCCAAAGGTGACACAGTTCTGCCTTCACTTAGAACAGGTGAGACCTTTACAGTTAAATCCCTGTATGCAGTGTAAGAGCTGGAGGTCAGCTCATGACACAGACACTCACCTCCTGAAGTTCCTCAAAGTTTTCAGGCTGAGCTGCACGTGAAGGATTATTCTACCCAAACCTTCATCACAGTTTTTCCTACCAGCTTCAGGAAAATGTCCACAAGAAGTCTGGTGAGCCATTGAACACAGCAGGTAAAAGTCGGGCAATACACCTGTGCAATACACCCGGAGAGAGGGCGGGGTGATGACGTTTAGATCACGACTGCCGAGATCTTTGTGCACCTTATGAAGCTGCTGCATCCTCCTTTCTGCTCCCAGCTCTGATCCTGTGAATACGTCCAATCACACGTATGACAGAAACACAAACACGGTCGTCATGGTGTAAGACTTCACGTCACAGTGACTACCACAGCGTCCTTTTTTACGTCACGTCCTGCCCCCTGAGGCCGCCCCTCCTCTCGTCCTGCAGGGGAACGTCTCACTTTGTGGGACAAGTTGATAAGCATTTTTGAATAAATGCAGGAGCAGGCTGTGCACACGTTTTCTAAAAGTGTCAGGAATGCATCTGAGACAAGGGCTGCACAGGTCAACCCACCTGATAAAGCTGATATACAAACGTTCATCTCTCTGAATACTGGAGTCACTAAACTACAGTCATCACCTCCGCTGAAGCTTCAATGCAAAGGAAACTTTATCCATTACTAAACAGAAACATCTCTACATCAATATTTCTGAGTAAAACTCAACAACACAGTAATAATGTCAGACAGTCAACGCAACATAACAAGATGTTTAACGTTAATGCTTGCACCTAATCAGCTAACGTCATTATCCCCCAATCAGTATAACAATTTTACCATTAAATCGTCGGCTGTGTTCACTGTGGGCAGTGTTTACAGTCTGCTATGCTTACTTAGGGGCATGTTACCTGTCGACCATGTTAACTGTGGGTATCTTTATAGACAGCCATGTTAACATGGCAATTTTAAAAGCCATGTTAACTGTGGGCAGTGTTTCAAGTCGGCCATGTTAACTGTGGAAAGTGTTTTTAGTCGGCCATGTTAACTGTGGGCAGTGTTTTTAGTCGGCCATGTTAACTGTGGGCAGTGTTTTTAGACGGCCATGTTAACTGTGGGCAGTGTTTTTAGACGGCCATGTTAACTGTGGGCAGTGTTTTTAGCCGGCCATGTTAACTGTTCGCAGTGTTTTTAGACGGCCATGTTAACTGTGGGCAGTGTTTCAAGTCGGCCATGTTAACTGTGGAAAGTGTTTTTAGTCGGCCATGTTAACTGTGGGCAGTGTTTTTAGTCGGCCATGTTAACTGTGGGCAGTGTTTTTAGACGGCCATGTTAACTGTGGGCAGTGTTTTTAGACGGCCATGTTAACTGTGGGCAGTGTTTTTAGCCGGCCATGTTAACTGTGAGAAGTGTTTTTAGACGGCCATGTTAACTGTGGGCAGTGTTTTTAGCCGGCCATGTTAACTGTTCGCAGTGTTTTTAGACGGCCATGTTAACTGTGGAAAGAGTTTTTAGTCTGCCATGTTAACTGTGGGCAGTGTTTTTAGACGGCCATGTTAACTGTGGGCAGTGTTTTTAGACGGCCATGTTAACTGTGGGCAGTGTTTTTAGACGGCCATGTTAACTGTGGGCAGTGTTTTTAGACGGCCATGTTAAATGTTCGGAGTGTTTTTAGACGGCCATGTTTACTGTGGGCAGTGTTTTTAGTCCATGTTAACTGTGGGAAGTGTTTTTAGACGGCCATGTTAACTGTGGGCAGTGTTTTTAGTCCATGTTAACTGTGAGAAGTGTTTTTAGCCGGCCATGTTAACTGTTCGCAGTGTTTTTAGACGGCCATGTTAACTGTGGGCAGTGTTTTTAGTCGGCCATGTTAACTGTGGCCAGTGTTTTTAGTCGGCCATGTTAACTGTGGCCAGTGTTTTTAGACGGCCATGTCAACTGTGAGAAGTGTTTTTAGTCCATGTTAACTGTGGGAAGTGTTTTTAGTCGGCCATGTTACATGTGGGCAGTATTTGTAGTCTGCCATGTTAACTGTGGGCAGTGAACCATGCTTACGTTGGTGCAGCCTGAAGTTGGGACTCCCTAGCACTAAGGACTCCTGTTGGTAGCCATGTGCGCCAACCTCTCAGCTAAACTGACTGCACAGATATCGCTAACACTATGCCTGCCAGGTGGCAGGTGCTACCATCACTCCTTAAAAAAAATCTAGGAACTGTCTTTGTTTTCAATAAAACCCAGAAACTCAACTAAACTCACTTTTTTTGCATTTTGCTAACCCAGATGTTATGTAGGTAAACCTTGTGCACACACTTTACATGAACTCAAACATTTATTTATTTTCAAATATAGATATATAAATTCAAGGATTACTGGAAGTGAACCACTGAAGTAATTTAACTCAGTTTATTCAAACATTGTTGAAATAATTGCCTCTGTCCTGTTTGACGGGTCTCTGTGGTGTCTACCTGTGGATCCCAGGTGTGAAAGGCACAGCACTGGTGTTCAGTGTGGGATTTATACTGTAGTATGGAACCAAAGGGTCGGGGTCTATGGAGACTGACTCACTTTTGGACACTCTAGTGGACAGTCCAGAAACTGCTTTTTGTTGGACTTCTACGTCGGCTTCACTTTTGAACACCAGAGGTTTCTGCTTATCTGAATTTAACCCTTACTTCTTTGTTACCTGTGTGAGTGAAGCTTATATCGCCACCTTCTGACTGAACTACACTTAACATCAAGCTGAGTGCTGAAATCTGTTGTTATGATCGAGCCGTCTTCTTTTTATAGCATCATTTCTCACATGCTCAGAATAAGTTCTGCTGTCTATGAAACTTCTCTGCTTAGGAAGACCTCCGATTGAAACTTGAACTTTGAGTTGAGATTTGTTTCTCTATTTCCCTTCGGTTTGTTTTTGTGCAGAGACTTAACCTGAATTTGAACCATTACATACTTAATCCTAATCTGAAGTTATTCTCATGTGGATCAACATCAGTCTGCTCCGTGTGTTAGGACAGGAAATCAGGGTTTCTACAGAATCAGACCAAATGTCTCTGGTCAACAAGTGTGAAGCCTATAATTAGTCCCTGAATGTGACCAATGACATAACCTCTCTCTCTCTCTCTCTCTCTCTCTCCCTCTCTCTCTCTCTCTCTCTCTCTCTCTCTCTCTCTCTCTCTCTCTCTCTCTCTCTCTCTCTCCCTCTCTCTCTCTCTCTCTCTCTCTCTCACACACACACATACACACACACACACACACACACACAAACACACACACACACACGCACACACACACAACTCATGCTCTAACACTTTGTTGTGATGCATCTGTCTCTCGTCTCAAACATGTTTCAATAAGTTCAAACATTTGAAACCGAAAAAAGTCAAACTGAGCAGTTAGTCAGCTGGTCATGTGACAGACCCTGGTGTGTGTGTGTGTGTGTGTGTGTGTGTGTGTGTGTGTGTGTGTGTGTGTGTGTGTGTGTGTTTGAGTGTGTGTGACTTCAGGTCTGTGTGTGTGTGTGTAATGTGGAGGAAGAGGCCCCTCCACCTGTCCTTACTGGGACTCTATTTCTGGGTCTCACACTGAACTTGACTATGTCTCGCCTGGCAACAGAGCCTGTATATATATGTATGCACGCTGTGTGTGCACGCTGTGTGTGCACGTGCTGTGTGTGCACGCGCTGTGTGTGCACGCTGTGTGTGTGTGTGTGTGTGTTATTCCGGTCCTGACTACAGCCAGACCTAAGCTGTATAGACTCATATGGAGCTGCTGTAACGGCAGAAGACTGACCTGAATGGACACCCTAACCCTAAAACAGGGCGTCAGGTTACAGCAGTGATGGATGTGACATGTTGGTGCCCTGAGATAAACACGTTGTTCTGCTGTTGTGTGTTGATGATAAAGTCTGTGTTGTTGTGTGTTGATGTTGTTGTGTGATGATGTTGTGTGTTGTTGTGGGTTGATGTTAAAGTCTGTGTTATTGTGTTCTTAATGCAGAAACATTTGGACAAAGTGAATCAAACACGCTTCATTGCATCACTGTCTCTGAGTGTAAAACTGTAAACATGTTGTTGTCGGCTCTCCTTAGACCACCTCAGAGATCGATCTGATTCAGACCTCAAACATACTGAAATGGTCACATTCAGTCATTTGAACTTTACACGCTAAGTTCACTTCACATATTTCAGTGACGTTGTAGAGATCAGCAGCTAAGAGAGATGCTCTGCTGCCGTTGCCTGGATTGCAGGACAGGATGTTGTTCCACTTTTCCCTCAGAGATGGTTGGGGTCCAGTGGATCCTCAGGCTGCTCACACATCATGTACCTCATTATTTCCCCACTCTCAAGACCAGCCTGAGACCACACTAACGTTTAACCACAGAGTCAACAGGCACTGAGACGACACTGATGTTTTTACCACAGTGTCAACAGGAAGTGAGGGGTTGACCCTGGTGTTCCTTTCGTTGTTGAGAATTATTTTCAGTTCTATTTGACTTTGATTGATCAGAATTTTCCGATGTTCTGCTTTGATCTGTTCTGTTCTAACGGTTTTACTACAGAGTCAACAGGCAGAGGGTGAATGTGCTGGACTACTGTCTGTGGATTGATTTAATATGGCGTGTGCGATCATGTCAGAATTATTACCATGACTGTTGGGTTTGGACAATCAAAATGAAGTATTAAACCCAGCATGGTGATAATCTGACTGATTCCAGGTCTCAAAGGCAAACAGGTAAAGGAGTTGTTGAATCCATCAGGTAGTTCATGCTGTGAGACAGGCTGTAAAGACTACAGCCTATAACTAAGAAAAGAAGGTTAAAAATATTTGAATACTCAGTAAATTTCTATTTCAGCTGAATATTAAACGTATTTTTACACTGAAATAACTTCCTGTGAGGAGTTTATAGGTGGTTATGAAAAGGACTGAAATTAGATTTGATATCTTTTTATGACCTACAGCAGATGAGACCTTCAGCAACAAGCTGCACAACTTCGATATTTTAATCTCTTATGCCTGTAAACGCTTCAGAAGGGGGAAGGGGTCTGAGCAGACCAGTGACGGAGAAGTAGAGTGTTTACATTTTCCACAGAAAGATTCACAATGAGGGATACATAGGACTTAATTTCAAAATGTACAAGACAAGAGATAAAAGGTTTCACTTTGACACAGGGGGCGCCATAATCAAAACAAACAGAGAGTTCCCTACAGGAGCTTTAAGACACAAAAGATGTTATTTTTAAATCTGTCGTGTCCATGGATTAAAGAAAACGTATTCACCCCCTTTCCTTGTCCTTGTGATTTATATCGGTGAACATGTCAGAAAACCTGCAAAAAATGAAACTACAGTTTTAAAAATGTTTTTGTGGTTGTGTTTAATGTTGTGTCTGATACTTTAAACACTCAAATAATAAGCTTTAATGCAGGGGTATATAAGAGTGAGAGCTCAGCTAGAGTTCAAACTAACTTTCATTGAGTACTTTTAGAGTTCAAAGATTATTCACATGATTTCTACTTAAAGAGACATCATTTAAAGCTTCTCAAAGGTCCTCAATGAAAGTAATAAAACACCAGCACCAACAGGAGCAAAGGACATGTTGAAATCTGAACTTAAAGCTCCGATGAGGGTTTTTACCGGGTTTAAAACAGGCTGAGATGTATCCTGATGTGCAGAAACACTGCTCACACATGTCCAGGACAAGATCAGTAAATATATTAAATGCACTGCTTTGTCCTGTCCACAGGGGGCGCCAGTTTAAACACAAGCTAAATATTTTACACAGTAGGATTAAAGTTTCCAGAGCTAGCCTTGAGGAAGAAGGTAAGGGACATAAAATTCAGATAACTTTTTTAATGGATATAAAATAAGTTAACACACCTGTAGAGTGAAAAAGAGTGAAAACTTTAAAGCACTTTTGGTGTGTGTTGATTTTGGCGCCCCCTCTGGACAAAGTGATACCTCTTCTCTTATTGCTGATCCTGTCGCGTACATGTGAGTCATGATTTTTGTGAAAACTCTCAGTCAAACTCATAACTTAGTGATAGATAATTTACAGCAGAAAGTTTTAAAATCTGTTTTATTTCCCTCAGCGTGCTTTCAGTCGTCTGATCCGACACTTTACAGTTACAGTTATTAAAATCAGAGTATAGAGATCGTCAGTCGTGCTGTGGATGGTCTCATTTGCTGTTTTAGGTTATAGAAAGGTATCACTGTTAATTTCAGATGTTTCATAACGTGTTCAAAACTCTCGATTTACCTATAGAATAACCTACCCCTTGTTGACCTGAGGTCAGATCACAGGTGACAGTCAGTAGAAAAAGTACAGATTTAAAGTTTAGCATCCAGACTCATGCTTCTGTCAAAGTAAGCTAACTGTCTTTATTTTGTATTGCAGAATAAATATATCTTGACTAATGTGAGATGACTGCTTCCAAACACTGTCTTCTCTGGGGTCAAAGAGTCTTATTTTGAAATGTAGTGATGTATTAGAGCCCCATAATGTAAAGTACAGTAAGTAACGGGACTTTGGTCCACTCTGGGTACTGGTTTTAACGCTGGTCCCTGTCCTTCCAGTTTGGACCGTCAAGTCGCTCCTTGTCCCTCCTGCAGGACTCACGTCTGTCCTGATCAGTCTGCAAACAGCAGCGACTCATTGATAACTGAGTGTTTAATGTGTGTGTCACTGCAGGGAGACACATATATGACTGTATAGTGTAAGCTGTGTGTGAGTTATACACCGAGTCAGAGATCACAACAAAGCACTAACAGAGTTTGAAACAATATATTTCATTTATAAGTTTAAATTCACTTTATGAGTGTACAAACATTATGAAAAAAAAATATATATATATATATAGAGAGAGAAATATGAAAAAATAAACATACAGAGACTGATGTAAAAATATAATATTCCTAAATCTTCTAATTAAACATGACAACCTGATAATTGATAACTGGGGTCATGGGAAATGTAGGATCCTGAAATGAGGTCACAGGCAGTTCGGCTGAGAAACTGTGACCTACAGATACACAAATACGTTATTTTATTTTGCTCCATTTTCTATTTAACTTATTTACATTGAAAGATTTAAAACTGTTTGAACTCATAAGGAGGAAGCAGCATTATATGTATTTATGAAATGATTGATTTAATGTTTGAATCAATCATAAATAGGTTTTATTTAAGAAGAGATCATTTATGTAAAAGCCTTCATCCTCCTATGATGAGGTGAAAATACATTGAAGGCAGTATTTAACGTGAGCAGCCCGGTTTACCGGCTTTAACCCGGTCTTTTCCGGTCCTCTTTGCCTGTGTCATTCCTGCTTCGCTTTTGTCTCTCTGGCACCGCCAAGTGAGGAGGGTATCTCCGAGTGTGAAGAGCTCCTCCACTCCTCTCTGAAAGCGCCCTGCAGTAGCAGCATGGTAATTCTGCTCCTCTATCTTTCCTCTGCATCATGTTTACCTAGCAACAAGCATCACCCGCGGCTGGCCATCCCATTGGTCATTTGAAAACGCACCGGGGACCAATGGCAGGGCTGTTGCCATGGTACAGTGTATAGTTGCCGGGTGGAATTTTGCTGCAAGGCACGTGAGTCTCAGAGTCTGCTTGCCTCCTCGCGCTGCTGTGGTAATGGTCTGGTCTTTGGAACAGCTGAACGTGGTTTAGTGAAGCTCTTCCGTTACTGTGTGAAGAGAATTATTAACATTTATTCACATATTCAGTCATAAAGACACAGCAATGCGTTTAAACCTTCAACACGGAGAGAAAGAACAGCGGCAGAGCAGACAACAGGAAGCGGCTGCGTCTAATTCCTGAAGCTGCGTTTCTCCCAGTGCAATATGCTGTATCACTGTCTAACAAAGGAGAACCGAGGCTCCCTCTAAACTGCCATTTACAGCGAAACACACAACTTCATAACATTTATATTTAATACACTATATGGAATAAATCCCTTTAATACATATATTGTTACTGAACTAGTTTGAAACCACTTTATAAAATAAAATAAAAATGTAGCTCTATCATTTTAAAGAAAATCTGAAACATGCAAATAATTAGAAGAATAAAGATTTATGTTTGTAAAACTGCCAATTCTGTGCAAGCTCAAAGGGACTTATTTTATGTTTTTACCACAGATTAAATTATTTAAAATATTTTTAATCAGATTTACATTAGTTTGAAAAAAATAGCACACAATACAGAGCTCAATAATATCCAATATCTTTATATATGTTATATTTCATAATATTAAAACTGTTCCTTTTTGCAGGACATGGAGTCTACATTGATATCTGCCACACTAAATATTATTTCAGTGGTTTTTAAATCATATATTATTGCTGCAGTGTATTATGACCATTGTTAAACTATTAAGTTTTAATTTTGTTCTCATTAATCCCTTCAAAAACTTCAATAAAATAGATGATGTATGGCTTTTAGAAGGTAACAAGGTAACAAATATAATGTTTATGAATTTATACATTTTTCTGTAAATCTACAACAAGGCTGTGTGTGTTTGGGTTACCTGGATGCCCTGTCATTCTCAGCATACACACGTTCTCACCTGTTGCTCATCTGTGTATAATTGTGGAGCTGAGATAATTGTGGGTTTTGCATTGCATGATGGCAGTAGAAATACAGTACACTCCATGTTTCTTCTCTGTGCAAACACACAGCTTTGCATAGCAGTGAAACAGTGGAGAGTTAAACTTTGTGTTTCTGTGTCTGAACTCTTTTAGCATGCAGTCGGTCGTTAGTTAATCTGATGGCAGAAATATTCGACTTAAAAGTAGAATGAGCACAGGTGAAATATTCAGCTCTCCTTAAATGAGTGCACACAGAGTTTACACATGTTTTATTTGTATATTTGTATCTGTAACTTGGTCAGAGTGCAGCTTTATAGGCTCTTGCGTGTCCCTTAAACCACAGATTTCCAGATGTTTCCCATTGTTTGCATCGTGTTCCCTGAGATGAGCTGAGACACATATTGCTGCATGATTGCTGTCAATCTATAAGTTGCCTTTTTTTCTACAGCTGAGGTAAAGTGATGTGTTAGGTTCTCCATAAACTATAAAGTCTGTTGTGTATGAATCCTCCTTACAGGATGATTCTCACAGTGTTAGTTCATCTACAGTCAGCACGCTGTCTGGTCCATGTTTCCATACTTACTGACCCACTTAGTGAAACAGGGAGATTGGCAGCGTTTCCTCGACAGTCAGAGGTATAGATAATATTTAACATGAATAACATGAAACTATGTCAATAACCTCTGAGTTATATGAAAGACTATCAGTGTCAAAACAACAGTCTCACATAAAGACAAATGATGACAGGTGAGTTATTGTGTGATTGTTAATTGAGACATGTGAAGGTGTGATTGATTGATTGAAAGTCCTTATGGTCACCTCCTCAGTTAAACTCCCTCGTCCTGCCTCTGTGCGGCTCAGGGTCAATCGTTATTAAACCTACCTCTGGATCCCCCTCAGCCCAGACAGACCCAGTCCCTCTGAGTGGGGCATTAGGCCACCTTTGAAGCAGATCACCTGTAGTGATACATCTGCATCTTATTACCACGTTAGCACGCTGTGCTACTGTGCTGTATGGCTCTGTAATGCAGCTTCCTGCCTGTTAATCTTTGAGAAAGATCATTTTAATGCACGCTCTATAATTATAGCATGTTATTAGGCCATGATATCTTATTTTAGCTGCAACTGGTCAGCTGTTTTTCTCTGTGTGGGAGTGCACAGCTCTGGAGCAGGGGTTCTGGAGCCTGGAGCCAGAATAGATTACTGAGGAAAACTGGAATCAAACATTTCAGAACCAGAATGTACAGAAGCCCGAAGCGGACACGTGTGCATACATTTTATTTACTCTCTCCCACTTCAGGTGATCATAACTCTCCTGAGGTTTAAAGCACATAGAAACACAGTCTTTCCTCATTAGTGTGATGTTCTTTTAGAAAGTAAGTGTACATGCAGTTAGGTCGGGCTATTATTATAGCTAGATTGGGAAATTTAACAGGACTACTGTCCTTGTCACAATTTGCATTTATCCTGCTCATCTTACGGGTCAAAGCGCAGTGTGCAAACTGTTTACGCAGAATGTCTAGCCCAGTTTAGGACAGACTGGAGTGTGCCCACGTGAGGGAAAATTGACCCCAAACCCTTTCATTGAGGTATGTTAGTCTGACTTAGAGAAACATGTTGACTTGTATTTTAAAAGTCCAGTTGTAGTTGGATTTACACAAGAGACCAGAGTGTTGTTTTATTTTTTTAATTGCAAGAAAATTATCCTATTATTATCAGAAAACTAGATGAATTAATTTAATCACAACAGAAAAACTATTATTATTAACCTAAAATAAATAAGTTGAAACAACTTAAATTAACTTCAAAAACAAGTAAATAAATAAGATGTATCAAGGCATGTCCGTCCGCTTAGGGCTTTCATAGGACTGTATAGAGGTTAACCACAGATATTATGACATGTTGCAAACACATAAGATTAATAAATGTGAATTAGAAAGGCTGATAATAAAGGACTTTGTGTACACTGTTGTTATCTTTTCGCTTACACACAGTGCTTTTTATTTTAATGACTTTTTAACACCACTCTATAAACCTGTGTGATCACTGGGCTCTGTTTTCAGTCTGCAAGGACCTGAGATTCAAGTCTAAAAGTGACACACATTAGTCAGGGTGTGTGTGAGGGTTTTGCTTTAAGAAGCCGTCAGCTGGTTTCTGACAGTGTGTGTTTGTGTGCGCGTGTGTGTTTGTGCGTGTGTGTGTGAGCTGTTCCCAGGCAGCATTGTGCCTGATTTAGCCGGAATGCTCGGATAGCAACAGAAACAACTTTTAGCTCAGGCTGAGGAGAAGTCACACATCCCGGCTGTAGGGAGTCACTCAGTGACCATGTGCTCATGGAAGCCTTTTGCCCCGCTCACTCCCCCGCTGGATCTCCTCCCCCATCCTCCCCCTCGGTCTCCCCCTCCTCCTCCCTCTTTCCATTTCTACCTGACATCTTCAAACTATTTCCGCGTCATTCCTGCCTCGCGCCGTTTGAAGAGACACTGGGAAACTAAGCCGAAGGCCCCGCCCACAGACCCGTCCGCTGTCCAATGGGAGCTAAGGGTGGGACTAGAAGCAGCCAATCAGAGTGCAGCTGCCGCAGCGTCGGGTAGCAACAGAGCCCGTAGAGGGTGCCTGCTGAGTGAGGGTAGAGGCAGCGTTTACAAGAATACAGACAAGTTGAATCATTTCTCAAAGACTGAATGAAGTAAAAGAGCTTTAATATGTTACATACAACAAATATTAGTACATTTTAGTTATTTTATTGTGAGTTCAGATCTGTGCTTTCAACCTTAATCACTTTAAACGTTTCATTGTGTGAAGTATTCAACAATCTATGTCATTAACAGCTGTTAAAGGCTCATAACACCTAAAATAGTCACGTTTCTCTGTAATGACTGTTCAGATGAAAGTGGGGATGTGTCAGGACAAACATGTGATATTATGGTGCTTATTTAATGTAAATGTATCTTAATAGGCTACATTTATCTCCTTTCTTTCACAGCAGCTTTTTAAACAGATCACAATACACAGAAATACCTTTATATGTCGTAATCCTTTACATACAGTTTGTAAACCTTAAGTTTGAGTTTATTTCAGAACTGATCTGTCAAGTTTCAGACTAAGACTTTAAGTCAGAGTAATACACGTTATTGGTTGTTTATAAGTGTTTATAAGATTTAAACACACTGAGCTTTATCCCTAAAGTTGAAGTAAAGGTTGTGTGTGCATGCGTGTATATAAAGTTCCAGTATATATATCCTGCTGTTACTATAAATGGACAGGCAGGAGAGGTCTGCTCGGACCGGACCACCGCGCTCAGGTGGAAGGTCGCTGTCCCGCCAACTTGTTGAAGTCGTGAGAAACTTCTCCTTAACCTCCTCGGTCTCTTCGTGTCTGCTGATGAGGTTTTTCTCTATTGTCATGTTTTGGTTCTGTGTGCGTGTGTGTCCTGGTTCAGCGGTTCTGTGTGAGTCTGCGCCAGACAGAGCGGCTCTGACCCCCGCCCCGCTCACATGGTACGGTCCGTGTGTCAGGGTGGGGGAGCTTGTGGGAGCGCAGCACAGATTCCGTCTGACGGAGAAGCACGGAGAGGGAAACGGGCGAGAAACATGAGCTGAAATCGCCCTTGTGAAGGTTTCCATCTTGAAGGACTTAAAAAAAAATCTCCCCGAGTTTAAAGAAGGACGAGAAAAGAAGGATAAAAAGAGTGATAGAGGAATAAAGAGCGGAGGAAGACGGAAGAAGAGGCGCGTCAGGGAGCGATCAAAGGCGTCTGACAGCAAGCTCAGGAACTTCTGTGGATCTGTTTCTTTACTCCGACACGACTCAAGCTGGGGTTCAGTACAGTCCAGTCTGTGATCTAACTGTAGGGAGATTACCTCTGAGGCGGACTTCCTCCTGGATCGGGTAAACAGAGGACCGGAGTTTGGGAGTACAATGCAGGCCGGTGTGGTCCCTCAGGCCGGGGAAGCTCTCTGTGTTTAACCCAGATACTGGATCTACACCTGGACTCACAGACAGGGAGAGGGGCTGTGCACCTGTTGGCTCTGTCACTGTGATCCTGCTGCTCACCTGTGAGTGTGGATTTATCCTGCTAGAGGAACTTTCTGTGGAGTGTGAACCTGTGTGATCACAGGTGTGTCAGTGTTCCTGAGCAGTGTATGGGGGATTACAGTGTAGTCTGGCTGTTTAAAGGGGCTCCTTTTCACCCTGGCAGAGGCCAGCCACCTCCTGCTGTGGGCGGGTGAAGGGGAGCTGAGTCTGCGTGGATCTCCGGCTGCTCAGTGACATTGCCAGTGGAGGGCCTGTGTGTGTGTGTTTGTGTGTGTCACTGGATTAATCTGAGTGATAACATCACTCCACACTGCCCTGTCCACTGAAGAGTCCCCAGAAAGCACCAGTAATTGGAGCTATTTTTAGCATAAGGGATGGGGTAAAAGCAGGCAGCTGGAAACCCAACTCCCCTCCACCTCCTTCTCTTCCTCCCCCCTCGGTCACTCGCTCAGCCCACCTGGCAGCATGCTGGGTGAGCCTGGTTAGCACAGACTGGACTTGCACCTGTTTAAAGTGTGAGACAACAAACATTGGATTCTTCTCTGGGAAGCTTTGGATCTGAGTAAGCTGGGAGTACTAGCTGTACTGTGTCTACTGGTTCAGGCTGCACTGGAAACACACCCCTGTCCTGGATATAAGATGTCTGAAGAGCTACTAGTCGAGTTAAACTTTCCCTGGACTAAGTGAAACTGTAATAATAAGTAGAGTGCCACTAGTTAACATATCGTGTTAGTGAAGGTTTAATTTACTGGTTTAGTGTTACCCACCAGCGATCTGGAGCGTCTCCAGCACAGAAAGAATGCATGAAACTGCCAACGAGAGAAGAAGAAGAAGAAGAAGCTAAAACCTGATTAACCAAATATTCTTTAAGCCCCGTTTCCTCGACCCCCAGAGAACCAGAATATATATGTAGAGATCTATATCTATAGTGTAACTCCACAGAAAGCAGAGATTACATCTTTATATTTTTACAACAGAGAGACGAGCTGCCTGTACACCGCTCGGTTGCCTTAGAAACCACAGTCACAAAACAAAACAAGCCAGAGAAGTCGGTGCCTTTTGATTGGTCGGTTTGGTTTCCCACCATTTCAAGATTCATTGATTGAGTTGGATGTAAAAGTGTTGACTCTGGGAATCGAACGCGCGTCTGATGACAGTTATCTGAACACGCACCTGTCACAGCGGCTTTGACTGACGGTGTTTCCCCGCTGGATCGAACCATCGCCAAGCGTTTCCATGGTGATCACGTCATCCTCATCCGTGGAGGACAAACCTGCGCCCTCATGCAGGATGGTCCAGACCGAACCCTGGATCAGCACCGGCCTGCTGCGGAAGAACAAGAGTCAGTACACACACACACCTCTTACTTTCCTCACTGTGCAGCCACAAGTGTGTGTGTGAGCACGAGCGTGTGTGTGTGTGAGAGAGAGAGTCTGCTGTGCTGCTCTGTGTGTTTGTTTTATTCAGGCTCATATTTAAAGATGATGATGATGGAGGTATCAGTCCGTCAGAGGAGGATATCGTTTACATTTTAAAACTCGTAAGGAAGTTCAGATGTTCTCAGTCTGACGTTGAATCATCAGGACGGAGGTTTCTCTGGAGGTCAGTCGTGTCGGTGAAACAGTTTGAATGAGGATGTTTGATCTCGTTGAGGAACATTTAACAGAGAAAGACAAAGGGACAATCCAGATCGTTGTTCATTAAACTCAACTTTAAAAAAAATACATGACTTAATTTCTGTTTCCTTTAAACTAAAGATCATAAAACAGGAAGAACAGAGAATAAATAGTTTCATTTAATTTTTGACTGAAGTTGCTGAACAACGAGAGCTCAGTTCATTGGTCGGGATTCCTTCAGTGTTTAATGCTCACAAGCTTTCTATCTAGACCTGAACTATCAGCATCTCAAAAACATCCTCACCTGGTGATGAAACAGGAGAAACACTGAAAACATCAGCTTCAGTTAAAATCAGTGTTTCTTAAAAGCTCTTTGGAGCATAAAGAAAGTGAGAACAGGCATCGAGCTGAGTGCTGTTCGCAACATGAGGCGAGGATTCCCACAGTGTTCAACGTTAAAGTCTCGACCTTCAGCCGAGGTCTCCTCCTGGAGTTAAACACATCTGGAGACCAAAACCAGAAAACACACAAAACACAGTTTAATGTTAAAATCAGAGATTAAATGATCTGTGGGGACAAAGGAAGTCAGAAGTGTCTGCACTACGTTGTTACTGAACGTTAAACGTCAGTCATGAGGTTTCTGCTCAAATAAAAACACACTGATTAAAGTTCATGTTTAAACCAGCGTGTTGCTAACAACCTGAGCTCTGTCTTCAGGTTAGGGTTCCCTCAGTGATCGCGAGGTTTCTACCTGTAGCTGGAATCAGCAGAGGTCCCCTGCTCTTAAACCTGACCCTGCCCGGTGAGAAGACCAGGAGAAACACTTTAAAAACAGGTTCACGTTAAAATCTGTGCTTCAAAAAGGCTGCGAGGTGGAGGGGAAGGTCAGGCTGAGTTTTTGAGGCGAGGATTCCCCGACGTTCCTGTTAACAGGAGCTGTGTTATCCACAATGCTGTCCTGGGACATTAATGAGAATAAAAAAGTCCTAAAAGATCAAGTTTATATTTAAAATCATTATTTTTAAAACTGACACTAACTTTGCTCCAAGTTCAGTTCATCTAACCTGAAGCCAGATTATCAGATCCAGAGATTTAAACTAGAGAATCAAACGTTAAGACTTTAAAGACGCTCTTCAGCCATGCTACAGGGACGTCGTGGTCTGTCGTGTTTGGGGTGAGGATGCCGTCTCTGCTCTGGCGTTCATTCATGATATTGATCAGTGTTTCCTGTCAGACACGGCTGCAGGTCCTCTTTGAGTCGCTCTTTAGAGATAAGCTGAAGAAGTTTTCAGGAGCGCGTCCCTTTAAGCAGCAACAGGTCGTCGTAGTACTCATAGTCGGTCCGCATGGCTGCTCATCGTACACGTCCTCGTGTCTGAAAGCGAGGAGAATCTCGCTCCAGTTTAAACCCCGACCTGTAAACACTGAACATATTCAGCAGGTTTAACCGCCTCCAACGCTGAGGAGGGTTTCATATAAAGAAACCTGTTTGTTTGTGTCGTTACGAAATGAAGCTGAGCGATAATTTTGGATCTTTTCTAACGTTCTGTTTTACCGTTAGCTCCTCAGCCTTCATGAAGCAGCGCTGTGTGTTTCACTTTGTGCTTTAGTTCATTTTTTAACGTTAGCTCTTCAGCCTCAGCCTTCATTTCACTTTGTGCTTTAGTTTTTATTCGTATATGTTGATGTTGATGTTGACGATGATGATGGTGGCCGCGTGTCCTGGTGTTTTCTTCACTCCTCTGTGGTCCTCTTTGTTTCACAGTCTGCTGTTTAACCCCTTCATGAGCAGAAAGCTGCTCTGAGCTTTATCTGACAGAATATCCAGCGTCTGTGACGCCGTGATGACAGATGGTCATGTGACCTGGTGTTGTTGTTGTTGTCACTAGTTTATTGTGTGTCAGTGGGACAAAGCATGATGACGGGCCGGCTGCGTGGCTGGGTTTGTTTATTGTACAGACCTGTGGGTGTAGGTCCATGTTGGTGTGTTTTAAAATGTAAACATGAACTCTAAAGTCACACACAGTTTTATAGAGGGGGTCTGTATGCATGTGGTCTGCGGGTCAATGAGTCCAAGCTTTCCTTCTCACCATGAGGGTGCTGATGCAAACAGGCCGTCCTGGTCTCGTGTGACTCTCCTTGTTGTCGGCTACATGTTCACATTCACAAACTGAAACAGCTCAAAGTGCTCGATGAATCCTCGACCTGTGACGTGAAGGATCCAAACATCATCATAAGGTCTCGGGTTCATCCAGGCCTCAGTCTGACCTCCTTCATCTCCTCCTGCTGTTAATAAAGACATTCAATCTAGTGAAACAGAATATTTTCTCCTACATCTCTCCTCATCACTGATTTTATTCAATATGTTTATCCCCAGCTTTACCCTCCTCCATCTTTCATCCTTTATCTCATGTTATTTAACTTCTTAGACGCAGCATTAGCATTGTAGCGACAGCTCTTTTATCATGTAGCGTCCACAGATTGGACCATACAATAACTGAATGCACTATTATCTGCTTTGAAATGTAGGACCCTTGGTGTTTACACAGCAAAAAGTGAGCTTTAGGTTGAAGTTCTGAAAGTCTGAGAAGTGGTTTATAGATGTGAAGTTATATTAAGATGTTGGTTAAATTGTTGTTAGCTGGTGTGCGCTGTGTTTGTGTGTTTAGTGTTTTTTCCCTCATAGCATAGGTTAAAGGGCAGTGGGTAAATGTTCCACTACGAATGAAACGACTCTGTAAGACCCTGATACATCATCAGGAGACATTGACGGCATTTAAGGGTATTAAAATAATGTAAACAAACATGACGCTTACACATTAAACCAGTACCATGTTCATAATTTAAAATTTTACTTACGAAAAAACACATCTGTGCCTTTCTGTCGTTGCTTGAAAAACGACCATGTCAATATTTTGCAATGCATTGTGGGACATTTCTCCATTTGAAGGGCCGTTTAGCCCCAACACTTTAATCTACCCCTACATTGTCTAGAATCAGGACGCGCTGCCCCTAGAGGTGAGCGAGCAGATCACAGGGGCAGAGCTGAGCGGTGGAGAGACATTCAGAGAAGGATCATAAAGAACATTTCATCTTGTTCATAAATCAACACACTGTTATTAGAGCTGCTTCACATTTACATTATGGACGTAAAAACTGTTTTAAATGTAAATAATGTTATTTTAAATGTGAGATTAAAATAGTGATTCATCTTAATTAAAGAATTAATTATTTACATGTATTTGTCTCACACCAACAAATAAAAACCTTATTTTAAAACCTTTAACTGTGACCTTAAAGTTGAATTTTGAGCACAGATTGTAAGAAAAGCAGTAAAATAAAATAATTTAACATATAAATAATAAACTGGAACATTAATCGGGCTGACATTCATCTTTACCTAACATGAAAATATTACAGTCGTCTAAAACACGAGGCTTATTGATCAACTCCTCAGATTAATATCAGATACTGCAGATTATTTGGTTTATACTGAACTGATATCTGAACGGTCCTGATATTAAACCTGTTATTTGTTTTTCATTTGGTTAGACGTCCGGTGAAGCCCGTTTTTAGAACATTAAAGATCATCATTACAAACTAAAATATCACCTCAGGAGCAAGTCCAGAGTGGGTTTATAAAAATCTGACCTGTCACAGCTCAGGTTGTATTTATATCTCTGATGTGTCCTCCCTGAACCCTCAGACTGTAATTTACACCCTCTGTGATATCACTGTGTGAGGGCATTAACACACCGGCTGATAAACACTCGGAGGAGTCACAGCTCACACACACTCAGACGTTACTGTAGAGCTGAACTTCATCTTCGTTACTGAGTTTGTTCTTATTAAAACTCTATCTAAACGTGCTGCTGGTTGGACTGTGACCTGTGATCAGCCCTGTGAGAGCACGAGCAGGTAAGAGTTAAAGTCCCTGTTGATTCAGACCTGTAGCTTCAAGCGCGCTCTTATTCTGAAGGCAGAGTTAGTCCTCATGCTGTGAAACCACAGGAAGTGTCAGTGATACCAAAATACTCTTAAAGGTTAATTTATAAATAGACCCGTATTAGATTTCATTAGAGGTATAAAAAACTCTGAGGAGCATGATGTGTGCTCCGACAGAGAGCGGTTCATGCAGCACACATACAGGATCAGCTGTGACCCAGCCAGGTGTGTACAGAGGTCAGAGGTCAGGCTGCAGACGTACCTGAGGGGTGAGGTGAGCTCAGTGAATAAAACGTGGAAGAGCAGAGACAAGTTAAAGTCCAGTGTCACCTGTCAGTCTTCACCAGAGCGGCCTGTGATGTCATTTCCTCCTCTTCCTCCTCATCAAGTCTAGATCTTCATCACATGGTCACTGAAACCACCTGTGACAGTGAAACAGGAGTCAGAGCTTTGACTTGATGAAGATGAGGAGTTCAGTTTATTTAATTCAATCTCAGTTTCATCTTTAAGACATCATGAACATCAGACATAAGCACGTGTCAGCCATCTGAATGGATGTAAAGAAGTTGAATGTGTCGTCTCCTCAGCGTGTGCAGGTGTTACTGGTCAGGTATCCTCCTCTCTCACCGTGCTGATGCAGTCACATGAAGTTTGAGCTCCTTCAGGTTAGCTGGAGATGATTCAGCGGAGGGAAATGAGTCAGAGATAATATTTATTTCCTTTCAATCTGATATCGATTAGCTTGTGTATTTACTGTTCAGTCCTGTGTGATACTTAATGTTAGTGCCTGGTGTTGAATCTCTAAACTTGAACACGACTTAGGACTCTCTAACTTTAACACCACAGGTACAGAAAAGTCACATTGGGACCTGAAGCAGGTGGAGGTGTGTTTGTCTTCATGTCTCTGATTCACTTTTATTCGCAGTTTGTAAATCAGCAGCTTCTGACGTCGCTCAGCGTCGTGTTTGAAGCCTGACGACCTGAAATTCTTATTAGGTTACCATCAACCTTTAGTGTCTGCTGATGCAGGGGCAGCTTGCTCTTTGACCTTTGACCCTCCTACTTAGAGCCTCCTGTTGACTCATTTAGACGTGAGTTGACACATGCCCTCCTGAGATTTTAAAGAAAGTTTCAGGAGCTCAAAATTCACCAAAGTTCCTCATTCACACATGTCCCTCAAAGCTTGAAGGCTTCCCTGCTGGAGGTCGAGTCTCAGGAGCCAGGACGTGACGTCAGAATCACACTGTGACGTTAACGTGATGGAGGGCGAGTCTGAGGAGTCAGGAAGTGACGTCAGAATCACACTGTGACATTAACGTGATGGAGGATGAAGCAGCAGAGACTCTATAATGACAGATATTACAGACGATGTACAGACGTCTTCTCTGTTCTTTAAAATGATCCTCCTTCATCCTCACAAGTTCATATTCATCCTGTTTGCATGAATCAGACGTCAGAAGCCCCGCTCGCTCACTCACACATGAAGTGACTTTCTCTGAATATTTCTTGTTGTGGTCACATCATGACTTTGTGCAGATATGACGTGGTGGCTGTCAGGAAAACGTCCGGGTAGAGTTGGGGTGAAGAGTTTATCTGTTTGCGTTCAGTCTGAAAACTTCTGGGAGTTTTCGGATTGTGTTCCTGAATGCAGCTTCACAGAATCAGTTTTAGGCTCAGCTTAAAATATAAGATCTATCTTTAGAGTATTTAGTCCTTTCTTTGTTCGTGTCGATGCACGGTGTACCTCAAGTGTCCCCTTTAGGACCAGGTTGATTCCTTGAATCAGGTCTCATCAGTCTGTGATGGTCTCCTCACATTCACACGCTCAGTGTGTTCAGATCTCTCTCATTACATCAGGATTAATGTGACAAACGGGAAAAACTAACCCTGCCCTCTGCTGGTGACCTGTGTCGGGGTCGCAGAGTCCTGGTGATCAGACTCAACGTGTTCTTCTTCTTGTCTGTTGAACTGTTGATCATAGTTTATTAACACTGCGGTCTTCTCTGTGAGTGGTCGTACCCTGACTGATTATTACTCTGTGCCTCTGTTCTCGGTCTGATGTGTTGGCATGTTTCTGTGTACCTGAGCTGAAGGTTCAGTCTGTGTGTCGCTCCCCCTCAGAGAACATCACTCTGTTTCTGTTGTACAGTGAAGTGATCCTGTCTCTGTAAGTGGTATTTATGTGTTACTTCTTTAGTGGTCCCCCTAGTTTTAAAGGTTCCTCATCAGTGGTTGTAAAAACATGCACAGGTGTGTCTGCCTTATTATCATAAAGGATAAAACTGAACCCTAACTCTCCTGTTTCTTACTTTCAGTCTGTTTTCTCCTGTTATTTAGATGCACTGTACCTGAATGCACCCTGGTATAGACAATGTTAGCTTTATTCTGATTAACACTTCTCCACCTGTACCCTTTAACTACGGATATTTAATTTTATTTTGAAGGGCTGATTAGAGGCTGCACTGAGATGCATAAAATGCTAATACACGCTCCTGAAGGTTTTAAATTCAGGGTCTCTGTTACTAAATGAACTTTTCTGACTGAGACTGAGCCAGTAAAATAAAAAGATTCACACGAGGAATAAAGAAGTAAGTTTAGTGATTAAACTGTGAAACTGAATTTAAACCACAGAGTTCAAACACATCAGTAACAGGCATCAGTAACAGGTCCACAAACTGCTTTCTCAAAGGGTCTCTCTCTCTCTGTATCTCTCTCTTTGTGTGTGTGTGTGTATGTGAAGAAGTTGAGCTCTGTGTCTGCTGTGTTCTGTGCATGTAGCTGAGCCTTGCAGTAGGGCTGGGCGCCACGGCCTCGAAATGTCTATTTTTCACGACTTAAATCGATATTTTGTGACAAAGAAATGACCCCTGATCAGGATTCAGCCCCTGAGGGATCAGCTCACCTGTGTGCTCATCAGGTGAGTAAGATGTTTGGAGGCGGAGTCTTCACAGAGCCTGATCGTTGTTTAAACACCGTCAGACTCATATGAGGCTGAAGGGTCGGACTACACCACGTCTAACATTTTAGGGGTTACACCAGGGGAGATAGTCCCAACTTAAACGGGTAGTTTGGCATCTTCAGTGCATCCTCTGCTCTCTCTCTCTCTCTCTCTCTCTCTCTCTCTCTCTCTCTCTCTCTCTCTCTATCTATCTATCTATCTATCTCTCTTTTGCTCTTTTGTTTTCCACGTGCAGATATTGTTTCCTCAGTCCTGTTTTCACTGTACGTTGTGGTCGATGATTTCCCCCCTCGGTGTCTCTGTTCCGTCAAACCTTCTGTGGATGAAGGACAGACTTCAGTTATCACCAGAATGCTGTGTCATATCTCACACAGCTTAGCATCTTAGCATCACTGTTAGTCGAGTAACAACGCCGACAGTGTATATTTTCAGCCTTTGGTTTGATGGAGAGAAAACACTGAAACATCCTCACGTTGGAAAAGAGCTTTTCACTGCTCGGACAAACGGAGTGAAAACGTCATCTCTGCGAGTATATTCGGTTAGTTTGGACATTACTCTGTGCTCGTTAAGATGAATCTCGCATCCACATGGTGACACCAAACAATGACTACAAGCTAACCGGTCCCAACGTCAGGCTCCTCTTATTTCACTCCTCTGATGTTTGTCCGGATTAAAGACTTCTCTCTAAACCGTCACCACGTTTGGGACATGTTGTTGTTGTTGTTCATGACATGTTAATTATTTCTGTCAGGTGTGAAGCTGATGGTATGCTTCCTCTAAGTGTTGTCCTGTAGATATTTAGACTTCTCTTAGACCACACCTGACCTGAGTGGTGTTGAAACACACCTGTGCTCACCTGGTGGTCTGCGTCTCCTCTGGAGGAAGAGTAAAGCCGGTCTTCTTGTTGATCATTAATCAGCTGGTCGTGTGGACGCAGGAAGCGGAGTGTGTCTGCCCAGTGTGTCAGTGTTACAGTCAATAAGGTCCTCTTATTGTGCAGAAACAACTGTGATGGAGAGATGAGACAGTTGGCAGGAGGAGAGGAAACATCAGAAACATACTGAGCAGGACGGAGGAGTTAGAGACAGAGGGATGGAGAGAGACTCTTACCAACAGCATCACGGGTAGAGACAGCTCCCAGGGAAGGATGGATGAGGAAAGAGAGAGGTGATGGAGGGATGAAAAGAGGACATGTTGGGTCAGAGGAGTGGGAAAGATAGAGGATGGATATACCGCAGGGTGGAGGTCTGAAGGAGCAGAGACAACGACTTGGATGTATGGATGTAGAGAGGATGTGTTATGATGGAGGGGTAAGAGATGGATGGATGGATGGAGGAGAGTAGAGATCTGAAGAAGGAGGGAAGATGATGAAGGGATAGATGTAGAGAAGATGTGATTCGACTCGTTCACTTGATTTTTTGTCTGAAGCTAACCTGCTAATGCTACGCTAAGACTCTCTCTGTTCGAGGTGACGATCCAAACGTTTCCCATTCCTGCAGGTTCCTCTCTGAGGTTTACTCACCAAACAGAAACAAATAACTTCCATCATCAGGCGCTCTGCGGGTCATTCAGACCCGGCTCAGAGGAGCTTTAAGGTGTGAGGGATCCAGGTTAGTTCAAGCTTTAGAGAAGAGATTCCCTTGTTAATGTTCTTCTTTCTTACTTACTGTGATTCCTGTTTTATAATAAACAATGCTTTTATTCTGAAAGGACAGGCACTTCTTCTCAGGGTTATGTGACAGGAGCAAAAAAAAAACAGATAAAGGACAGGTCAACAGGAAGAGTGTTAGATGTAGGAGCACCCCCTGCAGATAATCATCTCTCTCTCTCTCTCTCTCTCTCTCTCTCTCTCTCTCTCTCTCTCTCTCTCTCTCTCTCTCTCTCTCTCTCTCTCTCTCTCTCTCGTACACCTGGGTTCACCTACAGAGGTAAGAGACGTGATGACGTCCTGCAGGTGAAGTCAAAGACAGACGGCGCCCTCTACTGGTTAAAGAGGGTTCAGGTGCATGTTCTCTGATCTGGTCCCTGATGTGAGCCGGTTTTAAGGGGTCTCTGAGGTTCTGGTTCCTCCCTGACGTAGGATGTTTATGTTCCTGATGTCTTAATGGAGTAGAGGTGATGTCTGAGGAGCAGGGAGCGAGATGGAGGGAGGGAGGGAGGCAGGGAGGGAGGGAGGCAGGGAGGGAGGGAGGGATGGTCAGATCAGGCCCTGATGTATAGATACTGAGGGTGTGTTTGCAGGATGAAGGGATGTGTAGATGTATGAAAGATGTATAAATGGAGGAGGGCTGAGGATGGAGGGGTGTATAAATGGAGGAGGGCTGAAGATGGAGGGATGTATGGATGTATAAATGGAGGAGAGGTGTGTGAGGAGCAGGGAGCATGATGGAGGGATGATGGAGGAATGTTTGGATCACATATGGATGAACAGATGTATGTTAGGAGAGGATGGAGGGATGTATGAAAGATGTATAAAAGGAGGAGGGCTGAGGTCTGAGGAGCAGGAAGCATGATGAAGGCGAGGGGGGAGGAGGGGGAGGCGGGTGGGGAGGCTCGGGTTGCTAGGGGAGAGTGTGTCAGGCTGCTCCTGCTGGAGGCCGGCCTGCGATTGGAGCGACTTGCTGAGCAGCGGAGAGGCGGAAGAGGAGAGAGAGGAGAGAGAGGAGCAGCTAATGAGTATTGTAGGCTGGTTGCTGAGACAGCACCGGGTTTATTTATAGAGCGCTGGCCAGCCAGCCCTTAGATACCAGCAGCGAATCAGCTGACAGAGGAAGAGGGGGCCCCGACCAATGGCGGCATAAGAAGGGGGATGCCAGACTGAGGAAGTGCTGTGAGTGCCTCTCGCTCTCTTAAAGAGACGGTGCAGATTTTTCAGTACTAGGCAGATATTCTCTCTCTCCAGCAGTGTCATATCTGTAAGCAGGCCAGGACCCAGAGCACCAGGCCCTCTGACGCTGATTGGATTACTTCCTGCACCTCATCACACCGCACACAAACACGCACACACATTCAGATCAACACACACACACATTCAGATCAACACACACAGCTTTTGAACAGATATTCAGAGTCTTTGTGAGCTGAGGAACCTTTAATACCAGCAGTGATTCTGTGTGCTCGCTCCCAGTCTCTGTCCTGAATCAGAGTTATGTAAAAGTAGACCTAATTTTAATGCAGACCTGAATTAAACTCTTACTTTGGAGCGCTGGAGCTCTGCTGAGGAGGAAACACTGATAATCTGTGATCAGAGTATAAACAGAAACACCTGATTTAATCCACAGGTCCAGACAAAGAATTCATCTATCACTGCTCTGATCCACAGACAGTAAGAACCTGGATCCTGGGTCGGTCTGTAGAGGACTTTATTTACCTTTATTCATGCAGTGAGTTCCTTTAATTCATCATATGATAAAATAATCTGCCCTGAGCTCAGAGTGAAGCAGAGCTATTTATTGTTTCTGTGATAAATAAACACAGTTCAGATCTCATGAAATCATCAGTTCTCTTATTTAAAGGTATTCAAAGCTCTGCTCTACATGGAGAATCAGGATGCTCACATTTAGCTTCCCTCCTAGCAGTATTTAAAAAAAACAACAACAACAACAAAGAAAGCAATCCACATGTAACATGATAGCAACATGAGTGTAAAAGAAAACATGTCTCTGTTAAAGAACTCATATGACCCTCAGGAACATTATTTAATATTCAAATCTATAAAGACGTTTAGATGTAATTTTGGATTTATTATAAAATCTGGGTGATAATAAACTTTAGTTCACTCAGATTAACACAGTTACACATTCATGCACTTGTTAATGTTAGCAGCGTGCGTGCATCACAGACCTGAACAAGCAGAGTACGATCACTCCCCCATGATGCTTCACTTCATGTCCGTACCTGTCGCTGACTTTCTGAACTTTAGACACGACAGCAGACTCTCCTGTCTCAGCTTTGAGGGTCTGCTCAGACCTCTGACTGGAACACCTCGGCTCTGAAGAGTCCGTCACCACGTGTGGAGGTTTGGTTTAAGTTATTCTTTTTTTTAAAGTTGTATTTTTTGGGCTTTTACACCTTTATTGATAGCGGAGAGGACAGTGGATAGTGTAGGAAACTGGGAGAGACTTGGGGAGTGACATGCGGGTGATTAACCAGCGCAACTTAACCAGTAGGCCAGGTCTGCGCCCCGTTTAAGTTATTCTTGATGGATTATTCTGGATTGAATGTTTCTCACTTTTCAGCGATGAACAAAATGAACACTTGTCACCGGTCTGCATGTTACTGATGATGAATTGATTCAGAACATGATGTAATGATTAAAATATGAGTATTTTTAATGAAACTTAAAACATCTCTGTATAGTGGTGAGGCAGTGTAAGACCGCCACAATGGGCGCTGACATGTTGATCTGGCTGGTCGAGCCTCTAACGTCACCTCGTCTCCTCTAACAGAAACATCAACTCAGCGACTGTGAGGACAGATGCCATGTTTCACAGATGTTTATTTGACCTATGCTGCAGCCTGTCAGCAGGGGGAGCTCTCCAGGTTTTAGGCTCACAGTCTGTTATAGTGTAACGTATCTCATCATGATGTGTTAACAATAGTCCTGAATTCAGCTGGTTGACACCTCTGACATGTGTTCATGTTTAGATCACATCCTGAATGATTTAAAGAGGAGGAGGAGTCTCTCTGTGTGTTCTCTCATCTCTGCTGTGACTGTTTCTGGAAGCTGAGCTGGAGAGTTGTTGATTTAAATGTTAGTTTCAGATATTAAAATGTGGTTTTGAACCAACGATGAGGAGCAGGTCTGTGATGTAGTCTGAGCCTGGTGTGATCAGGTGGTGTCTGTGCGCTCTGATTGACTGCTGTGGATCTCTGATTTATGTTCAATGAAAACTTCTCTTTAACCTCTACCGGCAAAACCTGACAGGTAGTCTCTGCAGAAACAGTTTCATCATTTTATTATCAAATTTAAATAACAGGTTTATCAAAGTTAGTTTAACATGGAGACAGACGTTGGAGCTCCTTTAGTCTTTACGTGTTTCTCTGCAGACTTAAGCGTCGTGTTAGTCTCCTGCTGGAGTTAACTTCAGCTCAGGATGAAGTTGATCTCTCCTCCTGTAGGTCTGTTCCAAACTCCATCACAGAGTGGGCTCAGGCCTCTGTGTGTCTCTGTGTGTCTCTGTGTGTCTCTGTGTGTCTCTGTGTGTCTCTGTGTGTCTCTGTGTGTCTCTGTGTGTCTCTGTGTGTCTCTGTGTGTCTCTGTAACCTGTGTGTTTCAGAGAGGGAGTTTATAAAGTGTCCCTGAGCTGCACACACACAGCACAGGTGTGTGTCCTCTAGGTGAGGAGGAGGGGTCAGAGTGTAGAGAGGGAACGGGTTTAATGGTGTCAGAGTATCGGAGACTGAGTGATGACGATGATAGCGCACGTGCACACACACACACACACACACACACACACACGCACACCACAGATCCACTGAAGTGTCGAACTGAACAAACAGTGACTACCTGCTCTCATGATGCAGCCTCACCTGAAGGTTGGAGGATGATCAGGGAGCAGAAAAACAAAGAATCATCAGGAAGTTTGATTATATGTGTTTGTATCTCTTCCTTTGCTTCAGTGTGACACAGTGAGCTGCAGTGAGCATCAGAGCCGTATCATCATCAGCGTGGCAGAGTGAAGTCTCAGGCTGTAGCTCTGTGACGTATAACTCAGTCTGCTCCTGGTGCATACGTCAGAACTCTGACATGTCTGAGCTCCTCTGCTGCAAACGGAGGGAACAGTGTGTGTGTGTGTGTGTGTGTGTGTGTGTGTGTGCGTGTGTGTAGACCTAATATCCTAAATAATGATCCTTGCATGTTGGCTGATTGACTCGTGGTTTCTGATCATTTGACTTGGCTGAAGTCTCCTTTGCCTTAGATACTGTTGCCGGGTAGAACATGCATGACAAAAAGAAACATGGAGCCTGAAAAAGTGAAGAAGATGATTCATCTCATCAGACAAGTAATTACAAAAGCAAACAGAACAAACTTTACAAGAACCAAAACATGAGAACCAAAACATGAGAACACAACGTTAACTTAATGAGACTCCTTTACAATAAAACTGAGACTGTTACAGAGCTGATAGGCTCACCTTAAAGGTACAGTATGCAGTACTTAAAGGTGCAGTGTGTAGTACTTAAAGGTGCAGTGTGTAGTACTTAAAGATGCAGTGTGTAGTACTTAAAGGTGCAGTGTGTAGTACTTAAAGGTGCAGTGTGTAGTACTTAAAGGTGCAGTGTGTAGTACTTAAAGGTGCAGTGTGTAGTACTTAAAGGTGCAGTGTGTAGTACTTAAAGGTATAGTGTGTAGTACTTAAAGGTGCAGTGTGTAGTACTGAAAGGTGCAGTGTGTAGTACTTAAAGGTGCAGTGTATAGTAATTAAAGGTGCAGTGTGTAGTACTTAAAGGTGCAGTGTATAGTAATTAAAGGTGCAGTGTGTAGTACTTAAAGGTGCAGTGTATAGTAATTAAAGGTGCAGTGTATAGTAATTAAAGGTGCAGTGTGTAGTACTTAAAGGTGCAGTGTATAGTAATTAAAGGTGCAGTGTGTAGTACTTAAAGGTGCAGTGTATAGTAATTAAAGGCGCAGTGTGTAGTACTTAAAGGTGCAGTGTATAGTAATTAAAGGTGCAGTGTGTAGTACTTAAAGGTGCAGTGTGTAGTACTTAAAGGTGCAGTGTATAGTAATTAAAGGTGCAGTGTGTAGTACTTAAAGGTGCAGTGTGTAGCACTTAGAGGTACAGTGTATAGTAATTAAAGGTAAAGTGTGTTTTCTTAGGCGCCATGTCTGTCCCAGGTCTGTCTGACTCCACCCCCTCTGCCTGCTCTCAGTGACTCTGAATTGGACTATACTGATATACAATCAGAGGAGTCCCCCCCTGCTGGACATGAATGGCACTTCTGCAATGACATCACTTTGAAACTAAGAACCTCTGTCAGCTTCTGACCTACAAAATATGGTCCTAATAAAAACAACAACAACAACAATGTTCCTTTTAAATCACCACCTGTGTTGACTGTTTTCCCGTTTTGGACTGTTTGTAAGGCCGGAAACTTCATGAAGCTACCGAAACTTTTTTATACGTGTTTCTGTTTGATGATGTAAAAGGGGCGGGGCTTAACAAAGATGAACTGTGCTGCAGGAGCAGAGCCACAGTTACCGTGTTGTACCGAAAACAGAGGCTAACAAAGACTGTCCAGGTTCACCTGTCTGACCATCTCTCTCCCCCCCCCCTCTCTCTCTCTCTCTCCCTCCCTCCCTCCACAGGTGTTAGCAGCTCAGGATGTCCGCCCACCTCCTCCTCCTCCTCCTCCTCCTCCTCCTCCTCCTCCACTGCCCAGGGCTTCTCCCTCGCTGAGCCAGCCATGACCAGCCAGCACACACATACACACCCCTCCTTCAGCTCCATCCACTCCATGGCCGAGCAGCAGCAGGTAACACACACACACACACACACACACACACACACACACACACACACACACACACACACACACACACACACACACACACACAGAGGAAAGCTTCAGAGTTCACCTGTCTCACCTGTTGGTTGTCATTGCATCACTGCACCACCAGAGGGCAGTGTTAACATGTATTTAAATCAGCGTTGATCTCTGAGGCTGAGTGAGCCCACACAGGACGCCGTTAATAAAGATGAGTTCACATGTTTATGATTTTAAATTAGAGAATAACCAGTTTAAGTTTAAATTTATCCAACAGGTGACTCCTCCCCCCCTCTCTGGATCAGCAGTCAGGTGTATCAGCATCTCAGCGTTAAGTTAATCAAGACCAGCTGCTGATGGCGTTACACGGCACATTATTTGAGTTGGTGTTTGTCATCAGGACAAATATTGACCGATGTATCCTCATACTGGATCTTATCAGACTGATTTTAAAATCTAAAACTGTGCACACCACGACAGCACGCAGAGAATCCACAGGTAACCTCACCTGTCAGGTCCAGCTGACAGAGGCCGGGCTTAGACAGATGAAGGGTTTGAAATCAAAGCGAACAGCCAATCAGCTCCAAGTTCTGACTTTATTTACAGAGCCTTAAGTTAATGGTGATATGACCTTCTGAGCCGGAGATGTTTCCAAACTGATAGATCAATCATTTAAATTCAGACTGATTGACAGATTTAAGAACCCTAAAGATGGCGTTGCTGTGTTGGAGATGCTGACCTAATTTAAGTTTTAAACAAAGTAAAAACAGGCGAAGAGGGTGGCTCCAACACACCCACCTATCAATCAAAGAGGCTACACCCCCAATGATACTAATCTATGGTTAACCCTCAGCTTTAAAGGGGACATATCACGCTTTTTTCATCAATATATATTGGTCTAAGAGGTCCCCAAAACATGTCTTAAAAGTTTCTGCTCAAAAAAACACTTTGAAATCAGATTTTGGCATGCCTGAAAAGCCCTCTTCTTCAGCCCTCCTCAGAACACTCTGTTTTCTCTCTGACCACGCCCCCTCAGGAAGTGGATGTGCCCTCGGCTCTCCAGCACGTTGATCTAATGTTTACATGTTGGCTGAATATACACGGCTGCTCACAGATCGCTTTACTTCAACCCTCTGAATCTGATCCAGAATCTGATTCTGACGGAGAGGCGCCTGCAGCAGGACCTTTCTGAAGGATTGGTCACAGATTTAGTGTTTCTTGTTGTTTTATTTATCAGTATGTAGACATGTGTCTTGGTACACAGCTACGAACATGTAGCTATGTGGCTATGCTAACTAGCGCTAGCACTTATCCATGATAAATAAAAATCATCCACTAGATCTTCAAATCTGCAGACGTGGGGAGTAAAACCGACCTCTGCCAGAAAGGCAGCAGGACCTTTCTGAACAATTGGTCACAGATTCTGTGTTTTTTTATGTTTTATTTGTCAGTATGTAGACGTGTGTCTTGGTACACAGCTACAGCTACAGCTACAGCTACAGCTACAGCTACAGCTACAGCTACAGCTACAGCTACGACATGTAGCTGTGTAGCTATGCTAACTAGCGCTAGCACTTTTCCATGGAAAATAAAAATCATCCACTAGATCTTCAAATCTGCAGACGTGGGGAGTAAAACCGACCTTTGTGTTTATTAAGACAGCCTACAACTAGCATGCCTCCCTCCTACGGAGAAGTTGAGTTGTATTTTATACAGTCTATGGGCTGAACAAGCTCCGAGCTCTGACTTCCTGTTACAGACCAGATATTGTTGTGACGTAACAAAAACACAGAAGTCTGAAACGGCTCGTTTCACACACATTTACAGAAAGGTGCAGAAATCAAAACAGGGGCAGAATGGATTTTTTTCATTCTCGGGGGGTTTGTAGACATGCCAGGGAAACATATTTCAGGTAAAGAACCATTAAAAAGTCGATTTTGCATGATATGTCACCTTTAATATAATCAGGTCTGACCCTGTGCAGAGGGTATGAATAAAGCAAAGGGGGCTCATGAGGATTCTAGAGACTGCCTCATGTGGACACTGGAGGAACTTCACCTTTTTTGCACTTCTGCATCGGCTCCATTTCTCCACGCCTGAGGCTTCTGCTTGGCATCCCCTCTGCTCGCAGAGGTTATATTCAGTGTTCTTCAGAGTGAATCGATCACTCTAATATTTCATTATCAGGTGTAAACATTCAGGTAAACAGATCCCCCTTCAGGATTACCTGTCACTGACTCAGACTCTGGTGCTGCAGGAGATTTTAAACACAGCAGAACAAACAAAAGGTTAAAGGTCATCAGTGTGAGCTTGTGTACCTGTGTGGTCAGGTGTTGGTGTTTCCTGAACTGTGTCTGAAGGTGTGCTCCTCTCTGCAGGTGCTATCTGATATGACCATACTCCAGCGGAGGATCCCCCCCAGTTTCCGAGACCCTGCCAGCGCCCCCCTGAGGAAACTCTCTGTAGACCTCATCAAAACTTACAAGCACATCAATGAGGTGGGTTTGAGACTCAACACGTTTCAGTGTTGACCTGCAGATGTGTGATCTTACCGTGACTCTAACCTGTCCTCTTACCTGTGCAGGTGTACTATACTAAGAAGAAGCGGCGTGCCCAGCAGGTCCCTCCAGAGGACAGCAGCACCAAGAAGGAGAGGAAGGTCTACAACGATGGCTACGACGACGACAACTACGACTACATTGTCAAAAATGGAGAAAAGTGGCTGGACCGCTATGAGATCGACTCGCTGATCGGGAAGGGCTCCTTCGGACAGGTCAGGGACCCGAAAGATTCAGAGTTTAAAGCTTCAGAGTGTAAAGTGTTTAAAGCTTCAGTGTAAAGTGTTTAAAGCTTCAGAGTTTAAAGTGTTTAAAGCTTCAGAGTTTTAAATGTTTAAAGATTAAGAGTTTTAAAGGTTTAAAGATTCAGAGTTTTAAAGGTTTAAAGATTCAGAGTTTAAAGATTCAGAGTTAAAAGTGTTTAAAGCTTCAGAGTTTAAAGTGTTTTAAGCTTCAGAGTTTAGAGTTTCACAATTTAAAGCTTCAGAGTTTAAAGCTTCAGAGTTATTAGCTTTAAAGTTTAGAGCTTCAGAGTTGAAAGCTTCAGAGTTTAAAGCTTCAGAATTTAAAGCTTCAAAGTTTTAAAGCTTCAGAGTTTAGAGCTTCAGAGTTTAAAGCTTCAGAGTTTAGAGGTTCAGAGTTTAAAGCTTCAGAATTTAAAACTTTAGAGTTTAAAGCTTCAGAGATTAAAGCTTCAGAGTTTAGAGCTTCAGTGTTTAAAGCTTCAGAATTTAGAGCTTCAGAGTTTAAAGCTTCAGAATTTAGAGCTTCAGAGTTTAAAGCTTCAGAGTTTTAAGCTTCAGAGTTTAGAGCTTCAGAGTTTCAGAGTCTGTTTCTTTGTGAGAGGAGAAGCTAAAGCTAACTCTGAAACACGTCTCCTCTGTTTGGTCTGGTTTGTTGTAACATCTATGAACAGATGTTCATACGGGGACATGTGTTGTTAAAGTGTGTGTTTCTAATGTGTGTGTTTCTGCTCTGTGTGTGTGTGCAGGTGGTGAAAGCCTACGACCACCACGAGCAGGAGTGGGTTGCCATCAAGATCATAAAGAACAAAAAGGCTTTTCTAAACCAGGCTCAGATTGAACTTCGCCTGCTGGAGCTCATGAACAAGCATGACACTGAGATGAAATATTACATAGGTAAGACAGACAAACAGACAGACAGACACACACACACGTTTTATACTCATGAACATGTTGCAGACAGAAGGTGTGCCAGCAGAGGGCGCTGTAGGACAGTAGAGACTCATGCTGGAGGTCTGTAGCTCCTTCCTCTCATGTTCAGAGCTGATCTGAGTTCATCTATGTCGACAGAAGAAATATGATACTTTAACTTTAACAAAACAACAAAAAGTGTCGACATGTTCATTCATTGGTCGAGCTCGTAAACTCTGCAAGTTCTTTCTTTTCAAGCTGAACTGTCTGGATGAGGAGACGTCTGGATGTTAATCTGAAGACGTCATGATCACTGTTTCTAATCTTAACTTCTCTCCCCTTGATCTCTCTGCCCCTCTGTCTCTGTGTGTGTGTGCGTGTGTGTGTGTGTGTGTGTGCGTGTGTGCGCGTGTGTGTGCGTGTGCAGTCCACCTGAAGCGTCACTTTATGTTTAGGAACCATCTGTGTTTGGTGTTTGAGTTGTTGAGCTACAACCTGTACGATCTGCTGAGGAACACCAACTTCAGAGGAGTCTCCCTCAACCTCACCAGGAAGTTTGCACAGCAGCTCTGCACAGGTGTGTGCACAGACACACACTTCAGACACACACACACACACACACACACACACACACACACACACACACACACACACACACACACACACACACACACACACACACACACACTCTGCACAAACACACACTATACAGGGTGAAGATGATGGTGGTCTGCCCTCTAGTGGCCAACAGAGGACTCACACAGGACAAAGGACTCCATTTAACAAACATGGAGATGAGTTTAATCTGAGAAACGCAGGTTCACTAGAAGTTAAAGATGTTACGTGTTCCATCTTCATGAAGGTAAAATATGAAACATGAGGCGTTAAAATAAAAGTGACGTATTTTTGTCCGCAGCGTTATTATTCCTGGCCACACCTGAGCTGTCAATCATCCACTGCGACCTGAAACCAGAGAACATCCTGCTGTGTAACCCCAAAAGATCTGCCATCAAGATCGTCGACTTCGGATCCTCCTGTCAGCTCGGACAGAGGGTGAGCACACACACACACACACACACACACACACACGCACACACGCACACACACACACACACACACACACACACACACACACACACACAATGAGATGTAATGAGACGGACAGCTTCAGCTTAATAAACTGATAGAAAAACACTCTGAGAGCAGAGACAGTAAAGTCTTAAAACACAACAGAGCGAGGATCTTATTTATTATCTCAGCGTCAGTATGAAGGAGTCATTTTCTGAATGAGCAGGGACAGATGCCGATGGCGCCTCACGGTGGACAGAGACAGAAACAGCAGGCAGTCTAACCTGAGAGTCTCAGAGCTTCATGTAAATGGAAGAGATCAGAGGTGGATCACATGTTGACCTCTCTCCTCCTCCTCCTCCTCAGATCTATCAGTACATCCAGAGCAGGTTCTACCGCTCTCCGGAGGTGCTGCTGGGGATGCCGTATGACCTGGCCATCGACATGTGGTCTCTGGGCTGCATCCTGGTGGAGATGCACACAGGAGAGCCTCTGTTCAGCGGCTCCAACGAGGTGAGGACACAATCCGCTGTAGCAGAGCCGCGCCATGACTCCCTTCATATGAACGTTCACAGTGATAACGTGTTCAAAGCATGTTAAAGAACTTCCTGCGTGTGTGTGTGTTTCCAGGTCGACCAGATGAATAAAATAGTGGAGGTGTTGGGGGTTCCTCCCAGCCACATGCTGGACGCTGCTCCTAAAGCCAGGAAGTATTTTGACAAACTGTCGGACGGTCTGTGGACGGTCAAGAAGAACAAAGACATCAAGAAGGTACGGAGAGCCTGAGAGGAGGAGGAGGGGCACTGTGCGCCTGTGCCGGAGCAGAGTGTGTTCATGCTTCATGTGTGTGTGTTTCAGGAGTACAAGCCCCCGGCCACGCGGCGTCTTCATGAGATTTTGGGGGTGGAGACCGGGGGTCCAGGGGGACGGAGAGCAGGAGAACCAGGACACGCCCCCTGTGACTACCTGAAGTTCAAAGGTGAGTTGCTCTTTAATATCTGATCACTATGAGAGGGTTTAATGTTTAAAAATGCACTTTCATAAATCTGATTTCACTGACCAAATCCCCCTAACCCTGGTCCTGGTCCTGTCTCGTCCCTGCTTCAGACCTGATCCTGCGCATGCTGGACTATGACCCCAAAAGCCGCATCACCCCGTTCTACGCCCTGCAGCACAACTTCTTCAAGAAGACGACAGACGAAGGAACCAACACCAGTTCATCCACATCCACCTCTCCTGCCATGGACCACTCCCACTCCACCTCCACCACCAGCTCCGTCTCCAGCTCCGGTCAGTGCACACACACACACACACACACACACACACACACACACACACACACACGCTCTCCTCCAGCAGCTTTGTGTATTGAATCTTGATCTTGGTGTCTCCGTCTCTCTGCAGGTGGCTCCAGTGGTTCTTCCAATGACAACCGTAACTACCGCTACAGTAACCGCTACTACAACTCTGCTGTTACACATTCAGACTATGAGATGACCAGCCCTCAGGTACACACACTCTACACACACACTGCACACACACTCTACACACACTCTACACACACACACACTCAGTCTACACACACCGTGCATTAAGTTGTAGATTACATTTAGGAGGTTTTCAGGAGGAAGAAACGTCAGGGGCTCTGCAGTGATAATCTGAATCTGTCTTAGGAGTGAGGAGACAAGGAGATAAGGTTTCATGCCTATGACAAGATGTTTATGGCACCAGCTCCAGACCTTTGACTTAAGTTCCTTCAGCCCGTCCGTGTCGTTCTCTTTCTAAGCTGCTGCAGGAGGCTCGACGCTCGTCACGACATGCCAGCTCCTCATAAAGTGAAGCCAAAACCTTGCAGAGGTTTTCAAGAGCACCACAGATTTTAGGTTCAACATGGCCGTCACAACTTTATATCATGTAGAGGCTGAAATCCTGATAATGATTCATGTTTGAGTTATTGTGCAGCCTGAGCTTCAAGGTCCAAAGACTCAAGAGGGACCAGCCGGAGCGTCGGCTGCAACTAACAAACTATCATCATCCAGATCCTTAAGATCCTTAAGAGCCTTCTGTTCATCTTTAGATCATACTTGAGGTCCTAAAGAGGATGCCTCTCACCACTGTCTGTCTGTCTGTCTGTGTGTGTGTGTTTTGTGTGTGTGTGTGTGGGTGTGGGTGTGGGTGTGGGTGTATGCGTGCGTGCGTGTGTGTGTGTGGTCCCTCAGGCTCCCGCCCAGCAGCAGATGAGGATGTGGCCGGGCAGTGAAGGTGGAGGTGGGGGTCAGGACCCAGCATACACCCAGTTGCTGCTCCACAAGCCGGCCGCCTCCCAGCAACACCAGCGCCACTTCCTGGACCAGCCCCACCACCCCCACCCCACCTACTCCCACCACGGGAATGGTGGGCGTGGCCTGCGGCAGAGCGGGCAGACGGGCATCGGCGGTGGGGGGGGCCAGCAGGGATCCTCGCCCCAGATGAGTGACAGCATGGATGTGGGCGTGTCCCTCGGG
This sequence comes from Notolabrus celidotus, assembly GCF_009762535.1. NCBI lineage: Eukaryota > Metazoa > Chordata > Actinopteri > Labriformes > Labridae > Notolabrus > Notolabrus celidotus. Next base: position 22,496,413 of record NC_048283.1, read on the forward strand.
CTGCACCACCTCGGGGCGGTGTCTTCCATGGAGGCGTCTCAGTTCGGCTCGGCCTCGCTGCCCCTCGCTCTGCCCATCGGACTGTCCGCCTTCCGGACTCGGACGGCCCCCACCGCCCCGGGGCCGCAAGCCCCGCCCCCCGAGGACTACTACCCCGCCTCCAACAACAATAACCCCGCCGCGGGGGGCCGAGGGAGGCCGGACTCAGACGAGGGGCCGGCCAACTCTTGATAAAACCTGAACCATGCCCTAAAGCCATACGATTTTAACTACAACTACTACGAGTCCACACACACGCCGAGTCAGAGACTCGAGGAGAACTGATGCTGCAGGAGACAGTTTGTACTGCATGAGAGGAGGAGGAGGAGGAGGAAGAGGAGGAGGAGGAGGAGGAGCAGGATCGGGAGCAGAGGAGGATGCTGGGAAAACTCTCCTTTATCTGGTTTTAGTTTGTTGTCTTCTGTTGGGCTGGAGAGGATGATTGTGACGAGTTTGTTTTTATTCATATTATTATTATTGTTGTTTAATATTCTGAGTTTCTCTCCGCTGTGAGGAGGCGTGTGTTCTTTGGTTGTTGTTTGAAGCCTGGAGAGGAGGAGGAGGAGGAGGAAGAGGGGGCGAGGGAGGAGCCGTGTTCACCGTCACACTGGTTCATATTACTGCAGTCTTAACACACACACACACACACACACACACACACACACACACACACACACACACACACACACACACACACACACACACACACACACATATACACATACACATACACATGAAGGAGACAGCGCCGTGTGGTTCAGGACTTCTTCTTCTGCGTGTCCTCCCTCTGGCGGGGGGAGCGGGGGAGGAGGTGGAGGGAAGAGGAGGTGACAGGACACTGAAGCCCTCCGTGCGCTCACACAGATCTCCTCCTCCTCCTCCTCGTCCTCCCCGCTCCTCCTCTCTTCCTCCTCTCCTCCTCCTCCTCCTCCTCCGGCTGCGTTCCTCCTCCAGACAGCTCCTCCTCTCTGTGCTGCTAATCACCATGACAACTGGTCCGGATTGCTGCTAAAGATCCAACACAGATCAATAAAGAAATAAAAGAAATAGAAACAGAATAAAAACTTTTTAACCCTTCTGCTTAAGAGAAAAGGATAAAGTAAGAACCACTGCATCTCAATGTATTTATTACTATTTAACATGAAAAAACAAACTGAAAGTAACCCTTTTTTCTGCTCTTCTTTGTTTGGTTGCCTTCTTTCTGCAGGTGAGCTCTGATTGGCTATTGTAACAGTGACAGTAACTGGTGACATGGGAATGACACCGGTTGTGGGGGCTGGGTGGAGGGGAGGGGTCGGGGCAAAATAAAGTTGGATATATAATAAGAATAAAGAGTATACTTTTGCACACCAAAGTCAAACAAACACCAGATCTCCGCTTTTCTTCCTGCTGCTCGCATCCAACACCTCATGACATCACTTCCTGTCAGCATGAAGATCAGCGACAGGTCGCAGGGGGGGCGGGCACACCTGAGGAACTAACAGATTAATACTCAGATTATTCTCCACAAGACTGTAATCCGACATGACCGACCAGAGAGCAGACCACCAATCACCAGCAGGCTGTTAGACACACACACACTCTCTCGCACACACACATACACACACACACTCTCTCTCTCACACACACACACACTCTCACACGGGGTGCCTGGTGTCTACCTGACAGTTAAGTGAAGGATGATGATCAACAACCGGGTCGCTTTATGAAACAGATCTTAACACTCTGAAGGATTCTGTCTCACGTGACCTCTCGTGGTCGCAGGTTGATCAGTTGACCGTGGAACAGGCTGATGTTACCGTGTAGCTCCTCCTCTGTTTGAGTCCTGGATGGAGATAAAGAAATGCTGGTTCAGAGGTGGATTGAAGGTTCATAGATGTCGAGCAGAAGGCTCTCCACAGTGAGGACGTGAGTCTCCTCCTTGGTGTCAGACTTTGGGTTGAGCTCAGTTTCAGTGTTTTCAGCATACTGAGATTTATTTCCAACCATGCTAACTAAACTGCTAACCATGCTAACATATTACCTGGCTATCAACTGCAGACAAACATGTTGACCATCAGTTTTGGTCCGCTCATGCAGCATCGTCATCTCTCTCTCAGTCAGTCCTGTAACTTTTCAATTTGATCAGAATCTCTTTCTTTCAGCTCCTCGTGTTAAATCATCCCTCGTTCCTCTCTTCTTCTTCTGTCCACTGCTGACTGTTCAGCCGGTAACCTCGATCTAAAGTTTGGTGCTCTTCAAATAAACGGAGGGTAATATGTAAAATATCAGAAACTGAATTTTTGTCATCAGGCAGAGGGGAAGTGTGCTGTGACTCCGTTCCCAGCTTTGATTTGTTGTGTGTGATAAGATTGTCCCTGACATCACTCTCACTATTCAGAGCTAATGAGCAGTATGGGGTTTGGACCAATCAGGATCAAGTATTCAACACAGCCAGGTGATTCTGAATAACTGTGAAAAGGTACACGGAGCCACATGTCTGATGTATGTGTATTGTGTTTCAGAGGAATGTGGCACATGGGGCACTTTTGACAGGTGCTGGTAAGAACTGAAGTTCTGAAACGTTCCTTTAAAGCAGCGCGGAGGCTTTAACGGGTATGGAGCTGGGATGGAAAGAGATCTTTCCCAGACTGAACTCTGCAAAGGTTCTCAAAAACCTGCTTCAGAACATCTTTGTTTTAGAATATGGTAACGTGGTCTAACGTTAAAACCTGTGCTGATCTTAAACTGTGGAGGCAGAGCGTCCTCCATCGATTGTTTTATGTGATCTGACTGAAGGTGTCTGATCATCACAGAATATTTCTGTTCAAAGAGAAAACTAAAAGAAGATGATTCACCTTCTTTTTTAGTTTCAGTGTCATGTTCTCTGAGCAGGTGAAGAGAAACAACATCTGCTTTAAAGCTCTCAGGAGGAGTTTCTATCTGAAGAAAGAGACTGAACTTATCCTGATGCCTCCTTATGAGCTACAAACTCAATCAGTTTCAATCAATCCTCATTTCTTTAAGTTTATCTTTGATCTCTGATGGAGTCAGAGCGTCGCTGTCAGGCTGGATAATCAGCAGACTTAAAGCTTGCTGCAGACACAGACTGATTAAAGGTTCACTGAGTGATACATCTAACTGTTAGAGACAGAAGGAGGAGAGTCTTCATCAGGAAACACCCCACACGAACACAAGATCAGCACAGAGAGGAGAGCTGTGTTCACAGGGGGCGCCAAAATCAACACAAACCAAAGATCCTCAGAGCAACTATGAGACTCTCTCACAGTCCCATCAGCTGCATCATCAGAGAACAAATATACTTATTAAATAAATCCATACGTTTTTATTACCTGTCCTCATGTGCACGGAAAGAGATTTAAAAAAGGTAACTGACTGAGTAAAGATGGAGTAAAGGATGAAGATGAAAGCAGTGCCAAGCTAAAGCTGAGGGAGAGGAGGATGAACTCTGACTGAAGGTCAACTCTCAACAAACGGCAGAAATGTTTCACCCCTGTGACCCGCCTGGGAAGAAGCAGTGTAGGTAATGGAGTAACAACAAAATATTTCAATATTTTATCAACAATTTACAAAACATGAAAGTATTTCAAGATACTTAAAAAAAATTACTAAATGTAAAAATATTTCATGAAATGCAAAAATCAGAAATTAAATGCAGATATTATTTTACTGATATAAACAAAATTGTTTACAGTTGATTAATTTTTCCGTAAAATGTTTTGTTTTGTGGGAGAAAAAAATATATATTGCAGAATTGTTCTACATTTTAAAAAAATATTTGATGGTTCACTAAATATTTATCTCAAGTGAAATGTTTTTTGCTTTCCTTGAAATAATTTCTCCTTTTTGTGAGATGTTTTTTTCCATGTGTTTTTGTGTCTCGTGAAATATTTTAGAGTCTGAATTGTTTCCAACGTTCATAGAAATTATTTTTGTGATGATGAAATGTTTTTGCGTTTAGCCTGAAGATCAAAGAAAAGAAAAAAAAGCAGAATATTACAGCTTTCTACCCCTTTAACAATCAATCAATCAATCAATCAATCAATCAATCAATCAATCAATCAATCAATAATCAATCAATCAGACTTTATTTCTAAAGGGCTTTTCATACAATGACATTGTAACACAAAGTGCTGTACATAAAAACAACTTAAAATAGAATAAATTAAGAAAAAGAAAATAATAATACTAAGAAAAGAAAAAAAGAAGGTTCTGAACGAACTGAGGAAACGCGCTTATGATATCTTAATGAGGAAACACTTAAAAGGTAAAATAAGATGTTAAAACTCAAGACATGAAATTAAAATAACCAAAATAAAATAAATTTCTAAGATACTAAAACACTAAAATATTAAATCACTAAAAGAAAATAAGATGCTATACTTAACAGAAATAAATAAATAAAAAGTGACTAAAATTTGAACTAGATAATAAATGAATACAACTGTTAAAAATAAAACTCAGTTAAAAGAGAGACTAAAAAGGTTTATGACTTTAGTTAAACGTAGGATATTTATTGCAGGTATAATGACGTTGCTGCTTCTGTTAAAAAAGGAGAAGATTATAAATCTAAAATTAAACTAAGATTTAAGAAGGGGAACTGAAACTGGCACAGGGGGAAAAAAAAGTAAAAACATATTTTAATAATAGTATTTCAGCAAAATTACCAGTGCTGTAGTCAATATTTGGTTATAACAATAATAATGATAAAACATTTTTATATTTTATATATTTATATTTATTTTATTTTGGAGTCCGAAATATAAACGCAGTTATACTCCACACCAGCAGGTGGCGGTAATGCTCCCTCTCCTTGTTTCTGACATCATCAGAGCATGCAGAGAAGAAGCAGAAAGATGCTCTGAAGTGTTTCTGCTGCTGGAGTCGGAAATCGAGCACGCGGGAGACGGACGGACCTTCAGGTGTGACGTCAAAGCAAACAGGTAAATAAATAAATAATAAGCGCAGAGAGACACTTTGTTGTCTATTCTGTGCGAATTCTATGCTCACGGAGCAAATATCAGTGTCTGCGGTTTGTTTCCAGCGGACAGTTTATGCTGTAACACCGCAGCCTCAGTTACATGTCTGCTCTCTGCGGTGGGAGTCAGAGGTTACAGGTGAGGCTGCTGGGGCTCAGAAAGGTGTCTGTACAGTTGTGTTTAGGCTGCTCACAGAAACACTGAGGACAGGTGAACACACCTGAGGGCTGTGTTTCTGAGCTCAATGACTCACCTCCTCTCAGGTAGAGTCCAGCTACAGCTTCCATTACTGTGATGAATTATTAACATGAATATAAATGCTAATCTAACAGACAGAATGACTTTTAAGAAGATGTTATTAATGTTGTTTAAATAAATGAGCTGTGTGCTCATTCTGCTACAGGAAGTGCTTTAATGTTTATTATTGACAGGTTTAAATGCACCTTTGTTTATTAGTAAACACAGACACCATCATGGACAGGTACAGTCTCCTGTCTGCAGCATTTAACGCTTAAACAACACCATGATAACAACATGTGTCTTCATCTCACTCTGGACAGTCACATAGATCAGACCCAGAGGACCTCAGAGTCTGAGTCTGATCTGTAGTCTGAGTCTGATCTGTGGTCTGACCTGTGAGCGAGGACAGACGGTTGGACAGACAGAAAGATAATGAGTGAATATCATAATCAGCAGGCCTCACACAGCTCACGCCCTGTAACAGACTCTTATCTGTCTCCTGCTGCAGGCTGCGTCTAACAGCTGCTTTAGAACAGGGAAGGACCGTGAACTACAGCCCTTAATAAACATAAAAACACTTCATCCTACGGATCAAAGGTTATTGATCTAATAAGGACACACTCACTGAGTGTTGTAACAGCAGGTTAGTTCACTTAGATTAGAGTATTTTAATATTAGAGTCAGAGTCTGCAGGTCTTGAACAGCTTTTCTTTTGTGGTCTTTTAGAACCTTGAGAAATGTGAGCAGAGCTGAGGTTGAGCAGATTTCTGCTCTTTCACACAGATTCTGTGTTTAAGAAGAATCTCTGAAATATCTGAGCTGTAGACAGTGCTGAGAGGACTGTGATCTCTGGGGTCAGAGCGCCCCCTGCTGGACAGACTGCATGTTGACTCTGTTTCCTGAACACTGAGGGTTGTTTTCAGTTTTACATGTTCTACAGGAGATTTTCTAAATCAGGGAACAGAGATGTATCATGTGTCAGTTATATCAAACAACAATTTAAAAATATAAATTTTTTGTTTGTAGATCTTTAGTCCGTTAAATAAAGTTATTTTGAATTTTTCGATCATGTGATTTGTGTTTCTGTTATCAGCCAATGAGAACGGTTGCAGTCCTCGGAGGGGGGATCGGGGGTCTGGCAGCTTCGTACTACCTCAGCAAGAGCCCCCAGGTTACCAAGGTAAGACACACACACACACGCAAACACACACACACACACACACACACACACACACACACACACACAAACACAAACACAAACACACACACACACACAAACACACACACACACACACACACACACACAAACACACACACACACACACACACACACACACACACACACACACACACAAACATACACACACTCACACACAGACACACACACACACACACAAACCCTGCAGCTTCTGTGGTCTGATGAATCATTGTGTTCTTACAGAATCTCTCAGTGCGACGTTTTAATGGTTATAAATATGTAAATATACCAAGATCGATCTATCATACATGTTCCGACTCTTTGTCTTTGTTAATAAAGTTGTATTGTGACTGCTCTCTGTCTTTGTTAATAAAGTTTTATTGCATTATATCTGTCCCCCTGCAGGTCATAGTTTTGGAGTCCAGCGGGCGGTTCGGGGGCTGGCTGTGGTCCACCAGGAGGTCTGACGGGGCCGTGTTTGAACATGGACCTCGAGGGATCAGACCTGCGGGGGCGGTGGGACGAAACACTCTGAACATGGTGAGGGGTCAGACCTGCAGGGGCGGAGCGTTTAAAGAGTCTGTTCATCAGTTAGATGGAGTTCAGACATGCTTCAGGATGCAACAGTGGGTCAGGATCTTTAAAAGCTCTCACCATAGTCTAAACTGTGTGATGTCTTTGTGTGTGCAGGTGGAGGATCTGGGCCTCGCAGATGAAATTCTACCTGTGACCTACAGCCATGTGGCTTCCAAGAACCGGTTCCTGTACGTGAACCAGCAGCTGCACAAGATGCCTTCAGGGCCCGGGTAGGAGTGAGAGCAAACAGACCTCTCTGTGTTTAATGACGTTCTGATGTTTCTGTTTCTGATTTCTCCTCCCTCTGCCTCGTCTCTCTCAGCGGACTCGTACAAACCGTCCCTCCCTTCTCCCGCCCCCTGCTGTTGAGCGTTGCCATGGAGATCCTGAGGAAGAGAGGGAAGGAGGAAGACGAGTCGATCCACTCATTTGTGTCCCGGAGGCTGGGAAACGAGGTGAGATACGTCAGATACGATCCATCATAAACATAAACATTAATGAGGACGGAGCGGATCAATCAACACTTCATTCTCTCTGTGCGTGTATGTATGTGTGTGTGTGTATGTGTGTATGTGTGTGTAGCTGGCAGACATAGCCATAGACAGTCTGTGTCGTGGTGTGTTTGCAGGCGACTGCAGGAAGTTGAGTGTGCGCTCCTGTTTCCCGGTCCTCTACAACGCGGAGCAGAGCAAAGGTTCCATCGTGTTGGGGATGATGCTGGGCTCAGGTACATGTCTGCACGCCCCACTGATTCTACATGTGATGTGAGAGCGAGCAGGAAGTGAACACACAAAGGGTTTTATTAAAAGAGAGAGAGAGAAAGGCAACAAGTCTCTACAGTCAACCACACTTAAACCCTAAAGTTGATCCTTGTTTGCAGGACTGATGCCTGGTGCTCCATCTGACTTCACGGTCAGAGGAACGTGTGTGTGAACAAGCAAGTTAGGAAAGAGGTCCTGAAAGTTTCCAGAAGTTTGCAGGATGTGTTGAAGAGGATTTACACAAGTACAGAACAAGATCTTCCCACAGGGGGCGCTATAACCCTGATAGGATAAGACGATGAGGGCTGCCCTCGGTTACGATGTGCAGATATTTTGTCTTTGATGAAAAGTCGTGCACACTGCGGAACGTGTTAAGAACGTTCCCGAGGAGCGTCACTCTGGACCTTGATAGGCTGATCTGATATCTGATCTTTCTTTTGTTTCACATGGACTTGTTGGTGACGTAGAGAAGCTACAGACATGTTTCTGATGTTGGACATAAAGTGATCAGACTCTTCCTCTCTCTACGACTGAAACGTTATAAACATGACGGATGTGACTCCCCGTAATTCTTGTGTTATGTGGTCTGTACTGGTCCTGGTTCTGAGGTGGTCTGTGTGATCCTGCAGGTGGGGGTCCGGTGGTCCCTCCCGGTCCTCTGGCTCAGAGGTCGGCCAGTGAATCGTGGGCTCAGTGGTCTCTGACTCGAGGCGTGCAGGCTCTCCCCGAGGCGCTCTCAGAGTTCCTGCAGCAGAGCGGGAAGGTGGAACTGCTCCGAGACACGACTGTGACCCAGATCAGAGCGTCAGGGAGCGGCTGGACGGTCAGTGAGGTCACCGAGAGGGTCTCGTACATGAAACCTGACCACATGGAGCTTTACTCCTGTCTGCACTTTTTCACCTGTGTGTTTGTGTGTGTAGATCCAGCTGGAGGATGGAGTCGTGTCAGCTGATCACATCCTCTCTGCTCTCCCCGCTAAAGGTGACGACGTGTTTTAAAGACTCTTTTGATGTAGATTTATTTTGAGGATTAAACTCTTTAATGAGTTTAACTCTTTAATCATCAAACTGCTGAATATAACGCATGTTAGATTTTAAGACTTTAAGGAGTTTATGTTTATTATGTTTATTAAAGTGTCGCTCAGTGATGTTCTCTTTAAACAGCAGGAGGTGTCTGAACTCCATCACTAACTCCTCCTCCCCCTCACCCACAGCTCTGTCCTCAGCCCTCCCCCCCTCCTGTCAGCCAATCATCAAGCTGCTGCAGGACATCGCCATGGTAACAGTCGCAGTGGTGAACCTGGAGTATGAGAATAACATCCTGCCTGTGACGGTGAGAACGTCACAAAACTGAACCTCAGTAATACAGAATGAAACGATACGTCAGAATATCTGATGATATGAGAAGATGACATGTTTTTTATTTTATTATTTTTATTTATTTATTTCTTTTTTGCGTGCGTCTTCAGGGTTTTGGTCATCTGGTCCCTTCCTCAGAGGATCGGGGTCTGCTCGGTGTGGTCTATGACTCTGTTCCCTTCCCTGAACACAACAGACCTGAAGGACTCACCACCAGACTGACGGTATGATGTTCATGTGTCTCTCTAAAAGCAGCTGATAGTTGTTTCTCTCAGTTGTCAGACTGTCATCAGAGCGTGTTGTGATCGTTTAGATTAAACGAGTGTCAAGACATGAATCAGTCGTTTCTGTGAACAGAGTTTTTATTTGGAGTTAAATCTGACCCGTCATGCAGCCCGTCTCACCTCTCACCTGAAGCTCTCACCCTGCAGGTGATGATGGGAGGGGCCTGGTTCCAGGAAGTGTTTGGGGACCCAGAGTCAGTTTCAGAGGAGACACTCCTGAGGAGAGCCACCGAGGCCGTGAAAAATCACCTGGGGGTGAACGCAGCCCCGAGCTGGAGCCGGGTTGTCCTACAGAAGGTACCACACAATCCGTCACACACACGCACGAAAATTCACACACTGTCACACACACGATGACACACACCAGGCTGCAGGACACGGTTCAGCCTCATGCTGCAGATTCTCCAAGTTTAAAGAATGTATTTGGATATTTCCAGGGTAAAATTTGTATTAATTGAATATTGGATCCAGTCTGTTTTTTTCCTCCAGATGTCATGTTGAGAATTAAAGATGTTCCTGTTCTCTGGTGAGCAGCTAGCATAGTTTATTTACGCAGTCTGTGAGTGTAAGTGATGAAGTCTGTTTCTCCTCTTCAGGACTGTATACCTCAGTACTACCTGGGACACCACCGGAGAGTGGGTGAGTTTCAGCTCCTTGTCTGAACGATACTTCGTTTAAGTTTATCCTGACACATGACTGAACTTTAACGAAGGACTGAAGGTTCTTCTGTCTGTGATTGTTTCTGTCAGTGTTTAAAGACGTACAGTTATTATTATGACAGCTTTTCTCAGATGTTTCGTCTCTTCTGTGTTCACGTCACATTAACCGTACTCCTTCAGGCAGACTCACAAGATCCAAGTTAGTCCATCAGAGTCTGATTAGAGCAGTATCGAGGCCACAGCAGGCTGTCGAGTTTCTTTGAAGTATTGACAAACCAGAGTTTTGTATTTCACACAACTGAGATCTGTGGTGTTCTCTGCTCAGTGTGAAGATCTTCAGGTTCTCTTTGTGAAGTGAATCATCATGTTAATGTCTTTTCTTTCAGAGTCCATGCGCAGCTTCATAAAGGAGAACAACCTGCCACTGTCTCTGATTGGCTCCTCATATGACGGCGTGTCAGTGAATGATGTCATCTTTAGTGGACGCAGAGAGGTGGAGAAGCTGCTTGGAGCGTGACCTCTATGTTTACAGATTCTCTCTTAAAGCATTTAAACAGATTTACTGTGTGCTCTCTCAGCGTCTGACCTTAAATAAGCTAATGTCTCTTTAACGCCATCTGAGTGATGATCGTCCGTCAGGTCTCTGCTTCCTGTCAGGCCTGCTGAACAGCTGTGAATGTAAACATCGTGTTGATGCAGTGTCGACTTCTTTGATTCAGGGTCGCTGTATAAAGTTCAGATTGTTTTATAAATAATTTAATAAAAAATGACCACACACATGTCCGACTCTTTTTACAGGAAACTGTCATCTCAGGATTTATCTGTGTGCAGGGGGAACTGAAGTCTGTCCCATCGTCTGATGGTCTGATCTTGCTCCAAGCTGCATGACTGAAGTGTTGCTGCTCTCCTGAGAGACACAGCAGCAGTCTGAGCTTCACTGTGAGGACATTAAACTATCACCAGCATGTAGAAATAAAGAGGTCGGGCCTCAGACGTAGAAACGATGTTTTTATTAATGAAGAAAAAGTTAATCTTTATACAACCTCAGAATTAAAATAAGTTCTGCTCCCTGCAGTCTGACCACTGGTGGGTGTTAAATACACAGACTATCTGAGGCCCAGCTTCTTCTTCTCTTTGTGTTTCTTGCGAACAACCTCCATGTTCCGATCCTTCCACGTACTCTTCCTCAGTTTGATGGGACGACTGCCGACGTATTTCCCTGCAAACACAAACAGAGTTATCTCTCAGCAGGTAGATGAAACCGTTCAGATGGGTAGGATGACAGAATCAGACGCTGTTAGGATGTCATGAACAATATGAGGCTGACCGTTCATCTCTCTCATGGCTCGCACGTAATCGTTTGGATCCTTGAAGCTGACGAAGCCGTAACCTTTCGTCTTTCCTGTTCGTTTGTCTCTCACCACCTGATCACAACAACAACAACACCGACCATTCTTAGAAACCATATCTGATAACATAAAAACCTGCTGTGTGAACCATGAGTCATGAGACTGGGGAGTGAAACGTTGTGATACTGACAGGAGGAGAGAAACTGAAGTGATAAACCACAGCAGGTGATTAAAGGACAACAGAAGAGGAGCAGCTCACCTTAGCTTTGAGGAAAGATGGGTATCTGCTGAAGGCTCGGGCCAAGATGTCGTCATTCACCTCGTTTCCAAGATCACCGCAGAAAATGCGGAAATCATCTGAGACACAGAGAACACAGGAAACACTAAAGATGATGGACTTCATCCTGCAGGCGCTCAACAAGAATCTACGTCTCTGTGAACACTCAGCTCCTCCTGTGTGTGGCAGAGATACTCAGTGATCCTGAGGTAAGTTCAAAACATACAAACTAAATTCAAGCAACAAAAACCATCACTCAGCTGCAGCCTGCCTTGTGTACGACTGATAGAAGTGGTCTTTAACGTTTGGCGCTCACATGCTGCCGTATCAAAGCTGAGTATTCATGTTTCATTACGTCTCTTCTTTAACGTGCAGTGAACTTATTCTAACATGCACGAAGTAGATAAAGTATATCTAATAACATTCTGTTGTGTTTCAGGATCCTCTCCATCAGCGTGCTGCGTTCACTGCCCTTTGTCCCTGCACCTGTCTTTACCTGTGTCCCACTCCAGCAGACTGGAGTCCTCCCAGCTGGATCCTGCTGCAGTCCGGATACACTTCCTGACCTTCTCCACCTTCCCTTTCTTCTTGTCCTCTGCAGCGCTCTCTACAGGCTGAAACACAAACACAGAAACATCACGTCTTTAATTCTAACTCCTGTTATAAAACACGGATCATCTTAAAGCTCTCATGAAAGAACCAGCAGAACCCCTCTCTCTCTCTCTCTCACATCAGTGTTTGTGACTACAGAGAGTGTTTATGTTTCTTAAAGCTTTATTCAAACTGGATCTGAGGAGCTCCAGGGTCAACAAGCTGGTGGTCGTGAACGTACCTCGGGGTGGGGGGGCTCGGGCTCGGGCATGCTGGGTCCGATCACGGCGCCGCTGTCTTCACTCTCCTTCTTATCCAGCAGACCTGCAGCCTTCACCGCAGCCTGCTGCTCTGCGACCCGTGCCGCCAGCTCCTCCTGAAAGCATCAGAGACTCAGGTCAGCTCTCACTGAGCGTACAGATAAACCTCAGACCTGGTTCTAGTGACCAGATCACACCTGAATAAGTGTTAAAGTACTGTAATGTGTTTATGGTCTGATGTCACACACGGAGAACGTTTGAAGGGGAGACAGACAGCGCTCAGCTTTTAAAGGACATATACGTCAAACTTCAGGTACCATTCTGGCCTGTCTCTGAGCTCTGACGTCGATCCTCTTGAGTCCTGCAGGGGGAGCCGAATACACAGTCGGAGCCGCCTGGATGATCGACGGCGTTGGTTTGATGGGAGGAGGAACTTCCTGTCTGGTGGGCGGGGCCGACACCATGGGGATCATCTCCCTCACCTGAGACACACACATTAACATCAGGTACGTCACGAGAGGACACACACCTTGAAAGGAACACGTGATAGCCTGTTGTCATGGTGACATCTACCTGAGGTGCAGGCGCAGGTATGTGCTGGATGGGCGGAGCGCCTGGAGGACCCTGAACCTGCAGGTTAGGAGGGAGCATCATGGGAGGAGGGGGAGGAGGCCTGGGGAGGGGAGGGGCTATGTGAGGACCACGCATCATAGGCATCCTCGGACCACCTGGCAGCACAGGTAACAACAGGTGTGTGAGCGCGCTGACTGACCAATCAGAGGTCTCACAGCTCAGATACAACCACAAACTCAAAGACGCATCTGTGACCTTGATGCCTAATCACTTCATCGCCTCATCGCTTCATCAATCCATCTTACCAGGTCTCTGCAGGATGTGAGGGACGAAAGCCGGTCTCATCATGGGAGGACGAACTGGAGGGACTGAGAGAGAGCAAGATTGAGAGAGAGAGAGAGAGAGAGACAGACAGACAGACAGACAGACAGACAGACAGGTCAACACAGAGCCATCTTAAATCATACATCACATATTAAAGTTAAACCCTGCTGAGAGTCAGGGCTCACCTGGTCCCACAAAGGCCGGTGGAGGAGGACCAACAAAAGTAGCAGCTCGGGCTTCTAACGTCTGCTGAACCTGTGAGAGCGAGAGCGAGAGAGGACACGAGGTGTGAGACAAACAAACGTGAGACTGTAACATAAGAAGACGGCACACAGAGCGGTACAAACCTGTCTGTAGGTGTTGGTGCCTATAATGGGTCGGATCATGGGGACTGCAGTAACAGCCAGAGCCACAGGTAGAGCCTCCATGACAGATGGGCTTCCTGCTACAGGTACTGGACCACCGAGAACCTCCTGCTCAAAACTGCAGAAGAAGAAAACCAGAGGCAGAGTGAGTGAGCTGAAGAGAACGAGAGACTTTAGAAAAGACGACTGACAGACAAACCGGAGCTGAAACTCAAACTCAATGGGTCAGAACTCTGCTGCTCTCTGTCTACTGAGCCAACGCCAACAACAACAACAACAACAACAACAACAACAACAACAACAACAACAACAACAACAGATAGTCTCAGTCTCAGCAGCTCTGTGGAGGCGTTGCAGCAGGTGAAACTCAGCGAACGCTCTGCTGTGATCTCAAACTGCAGAGGATCAGCGGACGACACTAACTTTGAGTATCTACCACAGGAAGACCATGACGTCTGTCTAATGAAAATGTTCCCTGTTGCCATTTTTTACCTCAAACCAAGGGCCACATAAAAGCTCTTTCTGTCCCTCAGCTGTCTCTTGATACCTGATGATAAGTCTTCAGTTTCCTGCAGTCACAACATTTAGCTATCTCTGATCCTGTATCCTGAGTCACTTCTCAGCTTCTAACACTTCTATCCTCAGGGTTAATGTGTTAATGTTAATGTCTGTACCATAAATAACACATTTTAAGATGAAGTCCATCTCATGCTCTCTTTAAAACTATGACTCATCACTGCGTGCTGTACTCGAGAGGAGGATGGTCTTCCCTGTCATCACGCAGGCAAAAACATTGACATCTTTTAATCTATAAGTGCATCTTCGGTCTACTTCCCTCTTACCTCCTCACCTACATTGCACAAAAGAGCTCAGGATCACATAATCTTCGATCTCAGGATCTATCACTGTTATGTGTTCTGAGGGTCAGGACTGAACTTGGAAAAAAAGGCCTTCAGGTTTGCTGCTCCCTCGACCTGGAATGCCTCACAAAAGGATCTGAAACTTTGTGGTCGGATAACTTTGAATGCTTTTATGTGGTCCTTAAATGACTTGGAGGCTGATGCATCTGCCTGTACATGTTTTATTTAAATGTGACTCATGCTGTTTCTCTGGAGGTCTTTGTTGTGTAGCTGTTGTATGCGTCTGCTATTTGTGTATTGTCTATTTGTAACTCTGTAACTGTGCTGCTGCCTATCTTGACCAGGACTCTCTTGGGAAACAGATTTTTAATCTCAATGAGCATTTCCTCGTTAAATAAAGGTTATAAAACAATAATAATAATAAGAAGAAATGCTCTCCAGATGTAAACTGTGTCTTTAATAAGAAACTTAATGAGGTTTAAATCCTTTAAATACTCACAGAGCCATCTCAGCCTCCATCTCCTTCAGACGATCCTCTCCTGTTTTCAGCGCCATGCTGAGAAATAAAGATTAAAAACATCTTCAGGTGGTTAAATTAAAGAAACATGTTATTACAGATTAAGTCCCAGCTGTTTCCTTTAGCCTCATTAGACAAACTACACCTTTAATCCTGTTTTTAAGATGGAAAGTGACTCAATTATCACTGAGATTTCAATAACATTAAGTGTTGAAGTGTATCACAGTTAATCTCACAGTTTGTCACAGTAACAGACTTACCTAAATGGATGTTTTTGAGGCTGTAGATTAAATATTTGTGTCTAAATGTCTGAATTAAGCTCTCAGTCTGAGTCTAACACACGCTAACTCAGCTAGCCTCACGGTGCAGAGCAGCTAGCTCAGAAAACGTTTTCCGCTTCCTCTGTGAAACCTTCTTATTGATTTCTCCTCTCCTGCTCGGGACCTATGTTACCGTGAACAAACATAACGAACTAAAGCTCGGTAAATAACGAGCTAATAAACGTGCTGAGCGCGAACTTCATTCAGTTTAGCTTCCATTTCTGCTCCTTCTTCTTCTTCTGTGGTGTTTAATGGCGGTTAGCAAACCAGCTCAGAGACGCATTACCGCCACCGAGCGGACCTGAGTGTGCAGCAGAAGATTAGAAAAGTACTAAACTAAAACTAAAATAGTAATAAAAACCAATAAAGATATGAATGTGCTCTTTGAGTTTGAAAATAATTTGAAAAATAAAATGCACACTCTTTTTCACATGAGTAAAGTAGGTTTGACACCTTGAGGGATTCAGAAATGTTTCATATGTTGGTTTATTTTTTGTAATTCATGCAGAGAATATTTTCATATGGTAGACTTACAAAACCTGTCTCAATATGATGCCACACATATCGTCAGGTTATCAGTTTAACTCAAGCAGCACCTCCGGTCCCAAAGTATGAAGCCCATGCGGAAGTGTTATAAACTGCAGTTCATCGAGAATCTGCCTGAGGCTGGCTGCAGAAACACCGGAAACCACATACACACCAATTCAAAAAAGACGATCTTTGCAGCATTAATAAACATGTTTACAGCTGGTTCCAAAAACGGCTTGGCTCTATGTAGCTAATTTCTCTATCGGCACACACTGTACGGGGGGTGAATTTTTTTCTAACGTAACAGTTCAGAAGTTATTAAGACATGACTGACTTGACTCCCAGACGGGAACCAAGCGGCAACCTCTTGTCTAAAAATATGAGTCTAATTCGGAAGTGCTAAAAACTGCAGTTCGTCGCGAATCCGCCTGAGGCTGGCTCCAGATGTACTGGAAACCACATACACACAAATTTAAAAAAGCCGATCTTTGCAGCAGAAATAAACATGTTTACAACCTGGTACAAAAGATGAGTGTAGTCTGGATAGCTCATTTCTCGATCGGCACACACTGTACGGGGGTTGGATTTTTTTCTAATGCGGCAATTTCGAAGATATTGAGATTACGAGTCTTCCAATGAGAGACACAGCTGACTTGATTGACAGGCGGGAACACTGTAGCTGTTGGCTAGGAGGCTCAAAGCCCACCTCTTCACGTCACAATCACTCGACAGCAACAATATGGCTGCTGTCGACAATTGGATTCAAAACAGTGTTTCAGAAACAGATGGGTGACATTTATTATCCTTGTTTAGGCCCATTATAGAAATAATATCTATGTACAATTTTTTAATGTATAAATTTAGACCTTGCATCTCTTGTGGCCCTGCCTACGTTTGAAATCACTTCTTGGCACTGGTCTTCACTTATCACGCTATCAAGATCTTTTTGCCATATTAATCTTAGGCTTTCACAAATTCTAGTTTTGATATCCAGTATTTTCCTATAAAATATTGAAGCAGAGTGTCGAGTGCGAGAAGAATTTGTAGAACCTCATTCTCTGGTTTATCTTCCCTCATCAGTCCAAAGACAGATACCAAGCTGCTCCTCAGCTGTAGATACTTCCAGAAATCCCTTTTATCAGTCAAGTTAAATTTTTCTTTGAGATCCTCATATGATAAAAAAAAACAGTCTATCGTTATATAAATTACTAACAGCATGTATCCCTTTTGCCAGCCATGTATCCCATAAAAATATTTTTTTCCTTATACAAATGGAGGGATTATCCCATATAGAAGAGTAACTTTGTTTATATTGTGAGATCCCAAGGAACTCATGTGCCCTCGTCCATGCCCATGGAGAATGTTGAAGGATTAAATTACCTTCCTCTGTTTGGTTTGCTCCGTTTCTCTGAGACAATACATCAAAAGCACACAATGGAGCAGCCAGGGCTCTCTCTATCTTTACCCAACCAAGGTTAGATTCCTTAGTTGCCCAGTGTCTTACAAGCTTGGTCATCTCAAATGCTACATTACATATTTCCATATTTGGGAGGGCCATTCCTCCACTCTCCTAGAAGTGAATAGTTTTTTAAGACTTATTCTAGGTTTCTTCCCATTCCATAGAAACTCCTTAATCATCATCAAGATTGTACTGTTTAAGAGTTCGATCTGGAATGGACAC
The DNA here is from genome assembly GCF_009762535.1 of Notolabrus celidotus. Classification (NCBI taxonomy): domain Eukaryota; kingdom Metazoa; phylum Chordata; class Actinopteri; order Labriformes; family Labridae; genus Notolabrus; species Notolabrus celidotus. The sequence continues at coordinate 22,514,152 of NC_048283.1, forward strand.
TGGGAACATCATAGAGATGTAATTGAATTGTGGAGCAACCATTTTTACAATATTAATTTCCCCACACAAAATAAGATTTATTAATTTCCATTTGTCAAGATTCACCATTATTTTTAAAATTAAGGGAGTCATATTGATGGAAACTATGTTTTCTAATCTTGGACATAGTTTTATGCCTAAATAATTAATTCCCTCAAGCACCCATTTAAACTGCAGTGTGCTTAAGATGGATTGATTGCACCCTCTTGATATCGACATACATTCAGGTTTTTGCCAATTGACTTTATATCCTGATATTTCGGAAAATGACTCTATTATAAATAAAATATTAGGGACTGACATAACAGGGTCCTTTACCAGTAATAAGATGTCATCGGCATAAAGAAACATTTTGTGTTCTTCCCCTCCTTGTACAACTCCTTTGATATCATCGTCTGCCCTGATTGCAGAGGCCAGGGGTTCAAGAAAAAGAGTAAAAAGTAAAGGGCTGGGGATCACCCTGCTTGGTTCCTCTCATGACTTTAAAGAAGGGCGAAATAACTCCATTTGTTATGACAGCTCCTTTAGGGTCGGAATAAATGATATCCATCCATTTGATAAATCTTTCGCCACATCCAAATATTCTAAGGGTATGTTGCAAAAAACCCCACTCCACCCTGTCGAATGCTTTTTGAGCATCCAAAGAGAGAGCAGCTATTGGTCAATTTTCCTCATGGTTAAGCTGTATGACATGTGGCAAGCGTCTAACCTTAAACGATGATGATCTCCCCTTTATAAATCCTACCTGATCTGAGTGTATTAAGAGTAGTTAAATACTTTCCAGCCTCAAAGCAAGAATTTTTGTGAGAATTTTCCCATCCACATTAATCAAACTAACAGGTCTATAACTTCCTGGCTCAGTGGGATCTTTGTCTTTCTTAACTAAGAGGGAAATCAAAGCTTCATTAAGAGTTTCTGGAAGTTTCCAATTAAAAACGACTCATCATAGACATTTGTTAGAATAGGGGGCAGCTTGTCAACATATCTCTGAAAATACTCTGAAGGAAACCCATCCAACCCAGGTTATTTACCTGTTTTCATCGACAAAATAGCACTTTTAACTTCACCTACTGTTATTGGATCATTCAAAAGTTTGCTCTGATCCACTGACATTTTTGGTGATATAATTTTTGAGAAGAATTTTCATACTTACTAACCTCTGGTTTTACTTCTGATTTATAAAGTTGTTTATAAAACAGTGTAAATACTTTGTTAATGTCCTCTGCATTTGTCCTCAAATCACCTACCTAATTTTTAATAGCTGGTATGGCATGACTGGTCTCCTTCTGATGCAACTGTCTGGCAAGGGGTTTCCCTGATTTTTCTACACTCTCGAAGAAATTGCTCTTGAGTCTAAACAGTGCATATTTTGCCCTTTTATTATATATTTCATTTATCTGAAATTTTAAGTCACACACTTGCCTCAATTTTTATATTTGTTTTGTTCTTTGAAACTCTGGAGATATGAGTTATGATTATCTGACGTTAAATCAACATTTAAAAAAAAGAATTATTTTTTATCACTAAAAATTTAAATAAACTGAATGAATGTATGTCCACCTCAGGCCTCTATATAGCTTACATTCATCTGCTGCATCCTTTTTTAAACTTAAAATAATTATATGTCACTCTTAATAAATATTAAATAAAAATAAAAATAAAATACTGCATACAGCCTCTGTTTTATGGTTAATTCATTATAAGTAGGCCGCAATTTTACTGTAATTTCTGCCTGACTTGGAAACAGCAGTTTAAAATCCCGCGCCTCTGAGTCACGTGACGTAGGAGCTGGTCAATGACAGAGTGGGCGGGGCTGCAGGCCCAGCTCAGCCCCCCACAGACTGACAGACCAGCCTCGGCCTGGTTCGCTCGGCGTCTGTTGTTTCAGAAAGGCGCACCATGCTCCGCACCGTGATCTCCAGGACTCTGCCCCGCCTGAGCAGCCGACCGTCGGCCTGTCGCTTCTCTGCTGCCGCCATCCCGGCGCCCAGCACCCAGCCGGAGGTCCACTTCAACAAGGTATGGAGCCTCGTTAGCACAGGATCCAGTTCACGTGTTGGAGTTCAGCCAACTGCGCACTCAACAAGTGTTAGTGTAGAAACGGCAAAACATTGACCTGATCAAATTAATCCATACATCCACAAACAGTTAATCTAAAACACTGTTTAATCCCAGACATAGTCCTGGATCTGCCGTGTGTCAGTAAGTGTGCAGAACTCCTGCAACTACATTTACTCAGATTAAATAATCTCTGCTGAAATTTACTCAGATTAAATCCTCTCTGCTGAAGTTTACTCAGATTAAATCCTCTCTACTGAAATTTACTCAGATTAAATCCTCTATGCTGAAGTTTACTCAGATTAAATCCTCTATGCTGAAGTTTACTCAGATTAAATAACCTATACTGAAGTTTACTCAGATTAAATCCTCTGCTGAAGTTTACTCAGATTAAATAACCTATACTGAAGTTTACTCAGATTAAATAACCTATGCTGAAGTTTACTCAGATTAAATCCTCTCTGCTGAAGTTTACTCAGATTAAATCCTTTTTGCTGAAGTTTCCTCAGAATAAATCCTCTGCTGAAGTTTACTCAGATTAAATAACCTATGCTGAAGTTTCCTCAGAATAAATCATCTGCTGAAGTTTCCACAGATTAAATAACCTATGCTGAAGTTTCCTCAGATTAAATAATCTCACTTGATGTTACTCAGATTAATTCCTTTCTACTGAAGTTTACTCAGATTAAATAACCTATGCTGAATTTTACTCAGATTAAAACCTCTCTGCTGAAGCTTCCTCAGATTAAATACTCTCTGCTGAAGTTTCCTCAGATTAATGGATCTCAGTTGAAGTTTCCTCAGATTAAATACTCTCTGCTGAAGTTTCCTCAGATTAATGGATCTCAGTTGAAGTTTCCTCAGATTAATGGATCTCAGTTGAAGTTTCCTCAGGTTATAAATGATCTCAGTTGAAGTTTAAACTCTGCTGCTGGCTCTCAGAAAGATCAGTTAGTTAAAGTTAAACTCAGTGGGTTGGTTTGTTTTAAAGGTGTGTGTGTCTCATAAACTTGCTCTGCAGGGCTGCCCTGAAGAGATAAGTTGCTTGAGTTGAGGTTATATAACTTCAAATATTAACCATGCCTCCTCTTTGTGATTTAATGTGTCATGGGATTTTGTATGAGCCTGCAGGACTCACACCTGTGAGGTGAACCAAGTCACATCATCACCAATCAGTTAAATGTCAGGTTAGTTCAGCTGTTACTCTTTAAGCTTCTGCTCCCAGTGTGCTCATCTTCACTTAAAGGTGACATATCATGCAAAATTGACTTTTTAATGGTTCTCTACCTGAAATATGTTTCCCTGGCATGTCTACAAACCCCCCAAGAATGAAAAAAATCCATTCTGCCCCTGTTTTGATTTCTCCACCTTTCTGTAAATGTGTGTGAAACGAGCCGTTTCAGACTTCCGTGTTTTTGTTACTTAACGACAATATCCGGTCTGTCAAGGAGTCAGAGCTTGGAGCTTGTTCAGCCCATAGACTGTATAAACTAATACTGAATCCCCCCTCCGTTTTTCATTACCTGCACAAATGTGTGCTAACAAGGAGCTTAGGAGGGAGGCATGCTAGTTGTAGGCTGTCTTAATAAACACAAAGGTCGGTTTTACTTCCCACGTCTGCAGATTTGAAGATCTAGTGGATGATTTTGATTTATTATGGATAAGTGCTAGCGCTAGTTAGCATAGCTACATAGCTACATGTCGTAGCTGTGTACCAAGACACACGTCTACATACTGACAAATAAAACAACAAGTAACAGAATCTGTGACCAATCCTTCAGAAAAGGTCCCGCTGCCTTTCTGGCAGAGGTCGGTTTTACTCCCCACGTCTGCAGATTTGAAGATCTAGTGGATGACTTTTATTTGTCATGGATAAGTGCTAGCGCTAATTAGCATAGCCACATAGCTACATGTTCGTAGCTGTAGCTGTGTACCAAGACACACGTCTACATACTGACAAATAAAACAACAAGAAACACTAAATCTGTGACCAATCGTTCAGAAAGGTCCTGCTACAGGCGCCTCTCCGTCAGGATCAGATTCAGAGGGTTGAAGTAACGTGATCTCTGAGCAGCCTTGTATATTCAGCCAACATGTAAACATTAGATCAACGTGCTGGACAGCCGAGGCACATCCACTTCCTGAGGGGGCGTGATCAGAGAGAAAACAGAGTGTTCTGAGGGGGGACTGAAGAAGACGGTTTTTCAGGCATGCCAAAATCTGATTTCAAAGTGGTTTTTTTAGCACAAACTTTAAAGACATGTTTTGGGGACCTCTTAGACCAATATATATTGATGAAAAAAGCGTGATATGTCACCTTTAAGAGGAGCAAACAGGGAGAGAAAGACAGTTTCATCAGATTTATGGACATGTTTTTGTTCCAGTCTGATTTTCAAGAGGTCCTCAGAATTTAGGAACATTGAACATATTATTGTTAAAACATTGAAAATGAAACAAATATGTTCTAATGAGTGCCGTCAGATGATTCAATCTAAGTATTTATAATAAGTATAAATCAGTGTTGATGTCCAGCTGTCCAAAGTGTTCTTTAGAAAGACACTCAAATTTAAACTGCCCTGATTGCTGAGTCATCAGTGTGAATGGGATTAGTTAACACTGAAGGGCTTTACAGAGCAGCCTCTCCCTCAGTGTGTGCACTGAGGTCAACTTTACTGTTGTTCTTTTAAATGTGCTTTATAAATAAAGTGGACTGAAGGTGGTGTGAAAGTGACATGTAGACAGAGCTCTTCAACTAAATCTGGTCAGCTGATGCGTCTGGTGTCGTGATTATTCCATCTATGGGAAACAGGAAGACGCTGTGTTGGGTTAACTACGGCATGCTGAAAGGGACAGAACGGCGCTCATAGAAAAAGTAAGGTGTTGATTTGAATCACGTCACGATTACGCTTTACCTGTATATAAACCTGATCACTTACTGTAGCTGCTGAATGGAGGAGCTGAAGGAGATGAGTACGGCGATACAAACTGAAGCGTACAGACAAGATTAGGGTCGTTGACAATAGCCTCAAAGAAAGTTTTTTTTAAGTATTTCAAGAATGGTTGCAATGCATATTTTCATGTCTGGAATAATGTGTTCTAACAAGCCTGGTACGTTTAACGGCTTTTTTAAATGTTGAAATTGTTTTTTTTTTTTTACCCTCTTCTTAACTTGAACACCCAAAAAAGGTCAGGTGGCACAACCAGATATTTGTCAAAATATATGTACTTTCTTATCATTTATTCTAACTGAACTTTTAGTAAGTATCCCTTAGAGTGGTTACAGTGCTTTACACATTTTTATTTTGTGAGTATATATATATTTTTACAATATATTCGGATTTTTGCATTCTATTGGCCAGGTATAAAATATACATTTTACAGTTATAGGTTGGTTGTACCACCTGACATGGAAAGTGTTACCGTGAGGGGTGCAACGGATCAAAAAACTCACGGTCCGGTCGGATCACGATTTGAGTCACGGATCGGATCATTTTTCGGATCAGCCAAAAAAAAACAAAAAAAACAAATATAACGTTGTCCTCCATTTATTTTGTAAAACACTTGTAAACTTTTGCCCATTAAATAAAAGCAACCATCAACTCAAAATTTACTGTGGGCCCAGTCCTGCCTCATTCACTGCATTTCATGGCATGGTAAGTGAAGGAGCAGAGGACTTCAAAAGTTTCACTCCATTCTTCTTTCATTTGCTGATTTTCACCGTCCACTTTCTTTGAGCTGCAAACTTTGAACACCGTTTTCGTTCATTCTAGGGTCCTACAGCTGGCAAAGTGCATACATGCGAACTGCTCCATAACGAAAGTGAAAGTTTAAAATTGCACTCGCAGCATTGAACTCTAAAGCCCAAGATCCACAGGATGCGTCGCGTTACGTTACGGCTGCGCCGCGCACGGTCGCAGCAAATAGGTTCCCATTCAAGTCAATGCTCTAGAGTCCACAGGGCGCGCTGCGGCGCGTCTCAGCTCCGTCTCTGGAGCGTTCCGCCGCGCCGCTCTGCCAGAGATACGCGGGGAGTCTATTTTCGCCGCTCCCCGCGCCCAGCACGCGTCAATCGACACAGAAATGATCGAACTATCCCGAAGTCAGGCACGAGGATCGTATGCAACATCCGCTCACTTTCAAAATAACACCATGTGCAAACACAAGATCGTAAATTTCACCACTTCTTCAACATTACGTCATAACCTGTGGCATCGGGCCAGACGTCAGTCTCAAAAGATATCCGACACCATGGACGAGGAAAAAGTTTATACTGTGTTGTTCTCGCGCGTTTTGGAGTTCTCGAGGGATCTTGAGTTTCTGCTCCGGAGGTGCGGCGCCGCCTCCAAACAACGCATCCTATGGACCAGGGCGAAAGCCCCGGGACGGAGCAGAGCCGTGTCGCAGCCGTAAACGCGGCGCACACGCATCCTGTGGATTCCCGGAGTAAGTGACTCAGTAACAGCCTGTCTGCGTATCTGACATGGAGACAAGTCCTGGTAAACACCAACGGCAAACTCCGGTCTCAACCGATGAAGCCAATGCGGAAGTGATATAAACTGCAATACATCGAAAATCCGCTTGAGGCTGGCTGCAGAAAGACCGGACACCACATAGATATGAATGGGAAAAAGACGATCTTTGCAGCATTAATAAACATGTTTACAGCCTGGTTAAAAAAACGGCTTGGCCCTACAACGCTAATCTCTCTAATGGCACACACTGTACGGGGGTGAATTTTTTTCTAACGTGACGGTTCAGAAGATATTAAGATTATGAGTTTTGCCCAAATAAGGACATGACTGACGTGACTCGTGGTCGGGAACACACAGCCATTGGCTAAGAGACTCCCACTACGTCACACTCTGCCTAGTTGAGTTCCGCATTACCAATATGGCTGCTGCCGTCGATTTGCTTCAAAACAGCTCTCAGGAACAGATGGGTGACGTCACGGATACTACGTCCATATTTTATACAGTCTATGGTAAACACCGCGGTGACCTGACCAAACACAGAGTGAAGGAACAACAGTTCGGGGGCCACAAATAGGCGGCCGGATGTGGTCCGCGGGCCGCGTATTGATGGCCTCTGGTCTAGTGGGTGCGCAACGGAATTTCATAACGTGGCTCAATCACATTCAGCATTCACTGTATTTCACAGGGAAACCAAAATGCTCCCATACATGTGACAGAACAGATGCAGGAGGGTTTTCAAGTTCCTCTGCTCCTTCACTTGCCATGACTACAGCTGCGCTTCACGAGTGAGTGTGGATTACACATGCGGTCATCACGTGAGCACGTGCAACTTTGTGCAATCTGAATCCTGTGGAGCTTCATTCCTGACAGCGCTGGAGGATTCTCCTCTGAGTTAGCTGAATGTAAATCCTCTGTCTGCTCTGAGACTCTGTTATTGATCAGAGCTCCTCTCTGCTGGTTCTCTCACCCTCTGCCCCACTTCTGATGTAACGGCTCAGGTCGCACAGAGGTCACTGTGTGCAGCAGGAGGCGGTGTGTCTCAGAGCTAACACTAACGTCTCTGTGCACATGATTATATGTGCAGAGGAAGTTCGACTCAGAGGCTGCAGTTTACTGATCAGTATAAACTTCTGTCAGTCAGAGGAGAGAGAGTCTGCTGCAGAGTCAATCTGTTAGTCAAGGTTCGGATCATAGTCTGTGGTTCATGTGTAGCTGACTGAACGATGACGTCTCTCCTGCTCATGTTTGGATCGAGGTGAAGTCCTGCTAAATATAGATCTCATGTTTGTGTGGTTGTTTGCTCATGATATCACTCAAGACTTGAATTCAGGATCATTCTGATTTACTGAGTCTGACAGGCGAGGAGGGAAGGCTCACCTGGTATGAGGGGAGACGTCTATATGAAAGAGACCAATCAGGAAAACAGGCTGTTGCTTTCTTTATTATAAGAGATATTCATATATATGGAGGAATCATTGGATCTGTTGTTGTTTATAATAAAGCTTCAGTGAGTGAGGAGTCTGACATCCGGACTCCTATTGAGGACGTCAGAAAAAGTTGTCTGTCGTCCATACTTTGATTATTTTCTGTTAAAGTGAGATGAAGCTCTTTTCTGTAACCTTTAATGAACGACGTGTTTGAATGTTTCAGCTCTTCATCAACAACGAGTGGCAGAATGCAGTGAGTGGGAAGACTTTCCACACCATCAACCCTGCCACCGGAGAGGTGATCTGTGAGGTGGCTGAGGCTGACGGGGTAATCACACGCACATGCACATGCACACGCACATGCACACGCACACGCACACTGATTTTATCCACTTGTGAGACCAGGAGATGAAAAGATAGAATCTGTGCTCACAGGAATGAACTTCAGTCTGAGAAGAGTTCTGGTCTCTGTCTGTAGCCTGAGTAATATCAACCAATCAGGTGTCAACAGTCTGTGGTTTCTGTATGGAGAGCAACAGCAGGAGGAACATAGTCCAGCGCAATGACTGCTCCCATGGTTAATACGAGGAGGGTTTATTTCTCTCTATAAACAGATATCTGCATGAAGAGCAGCTAACAATCTGTTCTAGATCAAACTAGGTCTGTCGAAATTGATGCGATAATTCTCCTTAACGCCACTAATTTATTTGACGCGCGATTAATGCGCGCACGTTCTGTGTATGACCCTCGGCCCGCCCCGTAGTTTGGGAAACCAGGAATCGATACAGCAGTAACATAACATTGTGGATGACAAGCAGAAATGAATAAAGAGGGTGTTTTGAATGGCAAGTTCAGCTTCAAAGCACTGCCAGATGGTTCTCTGGACAAGACCAAAGTTATCTGCATTTACTGACGATGTGATAGAGACGCATGGACAATGCGTCTGTTGTTGTGATGCATGAGCTCAATCACTTTGTGTTGAGCTGCTTAAAAAAACTGAATGTTTAGTTAGTTGGATATTACATGGTGTTAGTGTAACACCGTAACTTGTTTAATCTCTTTGGAACTGTTAAACTTCAACAGCGTTATCTAGAAACTTAATTAATTATACTTAAGGGCTGGGGGGAAGAAAGAGCACAGGACAACTTCTGCTGTGCGTCGTGATGCCTTTAATGACTCTTCCTCAACATAGGACAACAGCACATCGAACACATATGACACCTTCACTTCAACTCAAAACCATATCACCCTGAGCAACCTTAAAGAGGTGTGCAATATATGAAATAGAAGTATTTCAAACTTCATTAAAGAACTCAATGATACAAATACTTAGACCAAAATAAATCTCATCTTACAGTAGTATTACTAAGTAATGTTACATTCAGGTTACAATGCCCTTTCAGCATATTTTTGAGCATGCAGTACCTTTGATGTTGTGTGGCGATTGTTCTGGACAGTATTTAGCATTATTTTGGATTGCTGCAATAATAATAAACATGCATTTGCATAAAGCAAGCATATTTGTCCACTCCCATGTTGATAAGAGTAATACAAACTTGAAAATGATCTCTTTAAGGTTCATTTAGAACAGATACAAAAAATGTGCGATCAATTTGAGATTAATCCCAAGTTAACTATGGACATCATACGATTAATCGCGATTAAATATTTTAATCGACTGACAGCCCTAGATCAAACATTTACACTGGGACACAAATGCTGGGTGCTGAGTCACTAAAGACGCTCACTCTGTCTCTGAGTGTCAGAGCCTTCAGACAGACTTGGATCAGAGTTCTGTGTGTTTCTCAGTTTTAAAGCTGCAGATTGTTTCTGTTAATGTGATTTTGTGTCTTTAAACTGAAGGTCTGTGACTCTGTGGCAGAATTACTTGTGTAGTTCAGTAAAAGTCAGTGACTGAGGGCGAGGGACTGAAGCACAGGTAGAGGAAGAGTTTCAGTGCAGCTGAAAGAAACAGTTCATTGAACTTGTTGATTGTAATCTGTGTGAACTGAACTTTGCGCTCAGTTTTAGAGTCCGCTTGCACAACCCTTCTCACAGGCCTGATTCTGGAGGGACTGCTTCCTCTTTCTTGTGTAGGCTGATTGTGATGAAACACTCTTACAGATCTGACCTGATTCTCACTCTGAGGCGGGTCTGAACTTGCAGTCTGACCTCCTCTTCACAAACAGAGCGTCCTGCTGAGTCTTGGTTCGATACAGCATTAGTCGTCTTGCAGCGTGACGCTTTGTTTGTTTGGGTGTTTGTTTGTTGTTGCTCTACAGACTCCAGACTGACATGACAGATGGTCGGATTTCCTCTGAAGCGTCAGAGCTGTGTGTCTTTGAGTCGTTAGCTCTGTTCTGGTCTGGATGTTTTTATGAAATCCACCCCTCCAGATCCTGATCCTCCACAGACACTCCTCCTCGTAAAGCTCCAGCTCTCACAGCTCCTCCTGTTTGGTGTTTTATTTCCAGGCTGACGTGAACAAGGCGGTTAAAGCAGCACGTGACGCCTTCAGGTTCGGGTCACCATGGCGGCGGATGGACGCCTCACATCGCGGCCTGCTTCTCAGCAAACTGGCTGACGCCATCGAGAGGGACTCTGCCTACCTGGCTGTGAGTCATTCTCAAAGCAGGGCGGCTTTATGAGCGTCCTCAGGAGTGTTAACGTCATCGTGTGTGTGACCGTCCTCTCTTTAATGTATCTACTGAAGGAAGAAGTTCTGATGTCTCTGAATGTCTCTGAATGTCCCTGAATGTCTCTGAATGTGTCTGAATGTCTCTGAATGTCTCTGAATGTCCCTGAATGTCTCTGAATGTCCCTGAATGTCCCTGAATGTCTCTGAATGTCTCTGAATGTCCCTGAATGTCTCTGAATGTCCCTGAATGTCCCTGAATGTCTCTGAATGTCTCTGAATGTCTCTGAATGTCCCTGAATGTCTCTGAATGTCTCTGAATGTCTCTGAATGTCCCTGAATGTCTCTGAATGTCCCTGAATGTCTCTGAATGTCCCTGAATGTCTCTGAATGTCCCTGAATGTCTTTGAATGTCCCTGAATGTCTTTGAATCTCTCTACAGGAGCTGGAGACTCTTGACAACGGGAAGCCATATGCCGTGTCTTACCTCGTTGATCTGCCCAATGTGGTGAAATGTCTCAGGTAACACACACACACACACACACACACACACACACACACACACACACACACACACACACACACACAACACACACACACACACCCAGGTGTGTGCTTTGTCTCCACACCTCCCTGAATCTGGTCTTTGATATCACACCGCAGGTCTGACGGATGGAGACGGATTAACTCTGCAGTTTAATCTCATCAACGAGAGATTCGCTGAAGGAAGGTCTGTCTTCTCTGTGAGCACGGACGCTAACACGTCTCAACCTGTCCAGTGTCATAGATTGATCTCAAGTCACTAAAATTAAAGCTACAGTGAGGGGACTTTACAGTCCGTGTTTAAGTTGGCGGCCGGAGTAGTCCGACACGCCATTACTCGGAGACCATGGAACGTCTCATAGTGCAGCAGAGTACACATACACCAGCAGGTACAGATGTTTACGATCTTCTTTGTGACAGATCCGTTTATAAAAATGAACCCTGTCTGTACTCACTGTGAGGGACTCAGCTGTCAGACTGGTGAGTTCATGGTTATGAGGCGAGCTCGGTATGTCTCCTAACCCCACAGAACCCACAGTTGAAAGTGCATGTCAAAGCACAAGACCAAGCGTTAAAGGTAAAGGAATTGGTCTGTAGACCTCCGAGACAGGGGTTGTATCGAGGCACAGATCTGGGGAAGGGCACAGACAAAAATTCTGCTGCATTGAAGGTCCAAAGAGCACAGTGGGTGTCCTCATACGTAAATGAAAGAAGTTGAAATCACCAGGACTCTCCCTAGAGCTGGCCGCCTGGCCAAAATGAACGATCGGGGGAGGAAGGGCCTTGTTCAGGGATGTGACCAAGAACCCAACGTTCACTTGGACAGAGCTCCAGCGTTCCTCTGTGGAGATGGGAGAACCTTCCAGAAGGCAACCAACTTCTGGAGCACTCCACAAATCAGGCCTTTATGATAGAGAGGCCAGACAGAAGCCACTCTCGGTACAAAGCACATGAAAAGTGTGCCAATAGGAACCTAAAGGACTCTCAGACCATGAGACACACATTTTCTGGTCTGATGAACTAAAATTGAACTCTGTGGCCTGAATGCCAAGCGTCACGTCTGGAGGAAACCAGGCATCGCTCATCATCTGGACAATACCATCCCTACAGTGAAGCATGGTGGTGGCAGCATCATGCTGTAGGGATGTTTTTCAGTGGGGGGGAACTGGGAGACTAGTCAGGATCGAGGGAAAGATGAGCGCACAAAGTACAGAGAGATCCATGATGAAACCTGCTCCAGAGCGCTCTGGACCTCAGACTAAAGCAAAGGTTCCCATTCCAACAGGACAACAATCCTAAGCACACAGCCAGGATAATAAAGGAGTGGCTTTAAGACAAGTCTCTGAATGTCGCCCAGCAAGAGCCCGGACTTGAACCTGATTGAACATCTCTGGAAAGACCAGAAAATAGCTGTGCACTAATGCACCCCATCTAACCTCATTGATTTGAGAGGATGTGCAAAGAAGAATGGGAGAAACTCCCAAATCCAGTGTGGCTAAGCTTGTAGCATCATACCTGAGAGACTGGAGGCTGTAATCCCGGCAAAAGATGCTTCAACAGAGTATTGAGTAAAGGGTCTGATACTTATGTACATGCAATATTTGAGTGTTTTATTTTTAATTAATTTGCAAAATTTCTACAAAACATTTTTCCCTTTGTCATTATGGGGTATTGTGTGGAGAATGTTGAGGGGAAAAAAGGAATTTAATCTATTTTGGAATAAGGCTGTAACATAACAAAATGTAAAAAAAAGTGAAGGGGTCTGAATATTTTCCGTACCCACTGTAGCTCGGGCAGCCTTCAGTCCTCCTCACACTTAACATTTACCTCCACCTGCAGATCACATGTGGACCAACTCAGACTCATATTGTTGTTGTGTTATGTTGATGTGTGTTGTTGTGTTGCGTTCAGGTACTACGCAGGCTGGGCTGACAAATGGGAGGGAAAGACTATCCCTATCGACGAGACTTTTTCTGCTACAACGAGACACGAACCCATTGGAGTCTGTGGACAGATCTCCCGGTGAGGGGGAGGGGTCAAAGTGTTTAGCATGTTGTTCATTATTTTAGTTCAACATTAGAAATACAGTACAAATATTTACACATTCACACTTCGACGTGGAGACAGGCTGCCCGTTTCTGACTCTGACACATAAACACACACAGCTCCGGACATGAGACAGGGAATTATCCTGATTTAAGGATTTAAGGAGAGCAGAAGGGAGGGAGAGCAGGAGGAAGGGAGAGTAGGAGGAAGGGAGAGTAGAGGAGGGGAGAGTATAGGAGGGGAAGGGAGGGAGGGGAGACAGGAGGAGGGGAGAGTAGGAGGAGGAGAGTAGGAGGAGGGGAGGCAGGGGGAGGAGAGCAGAGGAAGGAGAACAGGAGAGGGGAGAGCAGGAGGAGGGAGAGCAGGAGGAGGAAGAGCAGAGGAGGGGAGAGCAGGATAGGGAGAGCAGGAGGAGGGGAGAGCAGAAGGAGGGTCATGTGACGCTGCAGGAAAAGGTCCATGCAGGAGTAGAGGGGCGTGGTCTCCTGACTGAGAGATAAACACTTGATCACATGTTAATTTGTTTACACTTACAGACCTCTATGTTTGCTTTGTGCATGCTGAATAGTACTAAGCGGATCCCTCAGCTTCTTAAATATTAACTGCATGTTTTTAAACCCTCAGTAAAATCCAGGCCTTAACTCAGTCAATAAAGTCCTTGTTTGTAGTTTTTGATATCTAAAGAGACATTTGATCTGAACATGTGGCGTCAATGTGGTATAATGAAGTGTAATGAGATATCTTGAATTGAAACTCTCTCAGTTTAACTTGAGTTTCTGCCGCACAGAGGAGAGAGTGAGGATGATATGCAGAGCTGATCAAACCTCTGTGCATGAGCTGCAGAGACGGAGGAATAATGACGTTTTACTTTGGGAAAGTGTTGAGTATCAGAAACCTTCACGTTAGTCGTTTGAATCTTTGTCCTGACTTTGTTGTGCTGAGAGGAGACTCTCTCTTCATGATCCTCTCTCTCTCCCTGCAGTGGAACTGCCCTCTTCTGATGCAGGGCGTGGAAGCTCGGCCCGGCCCTGGCCACAGGAAACCCGTGTGTGAAAGTAGCCGAGCAGACGCCGCTCACAGCCCTCTACGTAGCCAACCTCATCAAAGAGGTAATCCTCGTCTTCACTCTGTCGGTCGTGTGAAAATATAACTAATCGCTGAAATGCTTCAGGTCTCTCTCATAGAGGATAAGTTAAAGCATGCAGAGGGTTAAACCTCTTCAGGATTTAAAGGTTCACGCTCTTGGAGATGTCCTGACTCTGGATGTGTTGGCGCTGTGTGCAGGTGGGTTTTCCCTGAAGGTGTGGGGAACATCCTGGCCGGCCTGGGGCCGTCAGCTGGAGCTGCCATCTGCTCACCACATGGACGTGGATAAGGTGGCGTTCACCGCTCCACAGAGGTAGGGACGGTCCTGTGACTGGTTTATAGTTTCCAGCAGCGTGATGGTCTCACAGGAGGAACAACAGAAAGACGGAGGACATATTCATGGATAGAAGAAGAAACACAGAGCTGACACTCTTTATCAGAGAGAGCGTGATTAGATGGTGCTCAGTCTAAAGTCTGAGAGTGAGTCAGCATACACAGACTCAGACCAGCTGCAGAGAGCTCACAGGAGGTTTAATCTGAGCAGGACTCGGGAATAACAAGTCAAATTACTGAAGACAGATTTAGAAACTGCAAGCTGCACAACGGATATAATCCACAGATTCAACATAATGTGGAAACTGTTTAATAAAAGCTGCAGAGGAGAACAGAGCAGGACTACAGAGCAGGACTACAGAGCAGGACTACAGAGCAGGACTACAGAGCAGGACTACAGAGCAGGACTACAGAGCAGGACTACAGAGCAGGACTACAGAGCAGTGAATTAACTATGGTCATGTTTAGTTTGAACAAGGACAAATGCAGGAGGATACTCAAACATGACCAGAAGTAGGTAGAGTAAACCGAAACAGTACCCAATTAAAAGTACTGTTACTTTACAATAATGTTTACTCAAGTAGAAGTTAGAGTACTCGTAGAAATAAGTACTTGAGTAAGAGTAAATAAGTACCCAAAAAAACTACTCAAGTAGTGAGTAACTTGTTAGTAGTATCATATATAAATTGTATTGTATTGAAAACACTAATAACAATGTGAAGAGCACACTGCCTTAATAAAGTGACATAACCAGAAAATGCCTAAATGAATGCTGTTAGGCATGGTTTACTTTCAAAAATTAAAGAAAGAGAAGCTGCAATGTGCACAAACTAATATACCCGCTTTCATTTTTTTAAACAAGCTGAACTTCAAACTGTGATGTAATCAGAACTCAAGAACATCAATACTCCATCATTACAATAAAAAATATATCTATGCCTTCCAAACTTTCTTTTTAACCTTGTAACTTATTTTCTGTACATCTTACTTAAAAACATAACTTGATAATACTAAAACAACTTGGAAGTGTTTAAAAAGGCCATGAACTCAGTCCTGAGGAATGTCGTTGAGGTGACTGCTGAGCTTCAGAAGGAGCTGTTGTTATTAGCATGCTACCTTACTGCTCTTATAAGGTAGTTTAGATTACTTTCCAACATTTCTAACATGTTTTTAAGATTTAATGTTAACCAGCACTAGCCTTAGCTTACCTCACGGATTCCTCACCATGACATGCTTTTCAGATTTATGTTACCCAGTACTATCCTTAGGCATACCTAACTGATAAACTAACTGTAACATGTTTTTAAGATTTAAATTGTTCTATGTTGAAGCTCAAGATTTCCACCGTATAGAACAGAGTAAGCAGCGCAAAATGTGACTGTTGCTCCTTCTTGGCATTTAGAAGTTATGAGAGAGTCCGGATGTTGGGTACAGGGTAAACATGTTCCTCCAAAGGGGAGCAGGTATTACGCAGCCTCTCTCCCCCAGCGGTAGGTGGAGGAGAGGGCGGAGCTACTTCTCCGTCCATTCAGTTTGAGGCTATTTATAGCTCTGTATAGAAGGCGCTGCATGAGAGATCGGCTGAGTGTAAAACAAATAATGAAGAAAAAAAAGGAACAGTAAAAGTTGTGAGTGGACGGCCAATGTAACTAAGTAAAAGTACATATTTTTTAACACAAAATAACATAACAATAACAATAATAATAAAAGGAGGAACAATAATAAACAATGAAAAATAATAATAATAATAATAGTAATAATAATAAAAATATAAATTATAATTATCATTATAGATATAATACAAGTTATAATGAATTATAAACGAGAATTTAAAAAGAATGATAATTTCTTCTCACAGAAACAAAGAAGGTTAAAAGATGGATCGAGTTAAATTAAGCTGTCATAGATAAAGTAAATAAAAAAAACGTCAGGGTTTTGAAGCACACCCTCTGCTACTGTGAAGGTGACATCACCTGTGTTTGTCTGTCAGGTGGGTCACCTGATCCAGCAGGCCTCGGCAGCAGCAACCTGAAGAAAGTCACTCTGGAGCTTGGAGGGAAGAGTCCTAACATCATCCTGTCTGACGCCAACAGTACGGACTCCGTCTGCCTCCACTGCTGCAAGATACCCTTTAATCTGTGTTATTATCCTGTTCAGACAGCATCCATAATCCATCTGATAATCCAGGCGGGATTATAATTACAAACTGCCACCCATAGACTCCTCACGCAGCAGGTTTGACCTCGTTCACAGGGATCAGACTGCACCATGCTTTCCTTCAGAGTCTTACTATAAACCTGGAATCATTCTGCAAACATGGATGTGTGTCGTTGAAACTTCTGTTCTCTGTTAGAAGGAAGTGATGCGCCATTCTTTAAAGCTCTTTCTTTTTGTTCGGCTCTTCATTTAAGAGGACGAGATTTATCCAATCATGGTTTAGATCTGACGTGATTTAGAGATCAGAGAGTTTCTGAGGGTTTTGGATGTAACAGTAAGATTGTGGTCTTGTCTCCTCTCTCAGTGGCCGATGCCGTGGAGCAGTCCCACTTTGCTCTGTTCTTAATCAGGGTCAGTGCTGCTGTGCCGGATCCCGAACCTTCGTCCAGGCCGACATCTACGACGAGTTTGTGGAGCGGAGCGTGGAGAGAGCCAACAAACGAGTGGTGGGAAACCCGTTCGACTTAAAGACGGAACAGGGACTCAGGTAACACATGCAGACGCACACGCAGACGCAGACGCACACACCGCACGCACACACACGCACACACCGCACACACACACACCGCACACACACACCGCACGCACACACACACCAACACACACACACCACCACACCCACCAACACACACACACACACACAAAACACACCACACACACACGAGATATGACAGACATCAGAGCTGTCACCCTCACACTGTGCTTACCTGTGCAGGTGGATCAGGAGCAGTTCAACAAGATCCTGGGGTACATCAGCAGCGGGAAGAGAGAGGGAGCCAAACTGATGTGTGGAGGAGGAGTGGCTGCAGACCGCAGGATACTTCAATCCAGCAACCGTGTTTGGGGACGTCCAGGACAACATGACCATCGCCAGAGAGGAGGTGGGCATGAAGAACAGGGTCACTGTCACAGTAATACAAATCACACAGACCTCTTAAATCCCCAGCGAGACGAGCTTTGATGTACCTCTGTAGACAACAATATGAAGAAGAAGAAGAAGAAGGGTGGCAGACTTCTTGAATCCTGAGGGGTTCAGATGTTTCACAGAGGCTGACATAAACATGTGCACATACAGGGCAGTACACACATGCATTAACAGAGAGATCAGATTGAGGGGGCTTGTGGTTTTGATGCCTTGCTCACAGGCAACAACTGGCTCCTCTCCAGCTACCAGTCAAACCCCCAAACCTTGGTCTATACTGGGACATGAGCCAGCCGCCCTCCACTTCCCAGTCCAAGTCCCTCCGGACTGAGCTAGGTCCACCCTGACGGAAAGACAGCCAGAAACCTGCAGCCTGTTGCACCAAGTGGGTGTAGGTTCAAACGTAGCCTAGTTTGAATGCAATTTCTCATTTAAGATGAAGTTTACACTCTACTAACGTTTTAGGCGCTGCACCAGCTGAGATAGTTCCAAGGTAAGCCTAAGTTACAATGTAATTCTACACATAGCTAGGATGGGTACCTTTCACATTTGAACTGATACAGTACGATACCCGGTACCTGGGAATCGGTACCGGTACTCAACGGTACCAATTTTCGGTACTTTTGTGTGTTTATGTGGTAATAAATTTTAATTTAAAAAAAAATAAATCTCAAATTTGTTTAATCTGCTCCCGCGCAGATGCAGAGTGCAGAGTGCAGAGTGCAGAGTGCAGAGTGCAGAGTGCAGAGTGCAGAGAGCAGAGAGCAGAGAGCAGAGACGTCCACCCGATCAGTCTTGAACTATATTACAGGGCGAAAGTATGGAAAATTGCCTCCTCTTCCAATCCCTTACAGTCACAAGGATGCGTTCCGGTACCGAAACATGGTACCGGTTTGATTTTACGTGAGTCGGTACTCGGTAGTACCGACGGAATTCGGTCGGAACCTATAAAAGTACCAATTCGGTACCCATCCCTACACATAGCTCCTAGAAGGTGTAAAGTCCTCCGTAGAGTATATCGGCTGCCATGGTGCGTCATTTTGAAAGGTGGGATGATATGGAGGATGAGGAGATACAGAGGGTTCTCCCCAGCTATATTACGTCGGCAATGTGATATCCGCAAGAGGTTACATCCTTACTGTTAGTATACACACCGTAGATTAAGGCTTTAAGACAAAATTATCACCTTACTTTATTTTGTTTCAGCTGTTGTTCAGTTCCGAGAAGATTAGCCATGAAAGATAACAATGCATCAAAATTGGTGCTTTCCTCTGATTGGCTGCTAGAAGTGTAAACATCATATCTGCGACGTTTTGGTTAGTTTGGATGTTACGGTCTACTAGTTAAGATGAACCTTACGTCTCCGTGGTGCAACCAAACAATGACACAACTTAAATTACAAAATAACTAGTTTCATTGTATGGTTTAGGTTGAACTTTACACCCTAACTTAGGACATAACTTATGCACAGCTGGTGCAACAGGCTGCTGGACTTTATTTTAGTTCTGTCACATAGAGTTTGAGTGTTTGCAGTCACTGTCTTCATCCTGCAGCAGTGAGACTCTCAGGATCGCTCTGGACGGCGTCTGGAGATTTAAAGTATTTAATCTCCGCCTGTTCTCTCTCTCCTCTCCTCCTACAGATCTTTGGCCCGGTGATGCAGATCTTAAAGTTTAAGGATCTGGAGGAGGTGGTGACCAGAGCCAACGATACTAAATACGGCCTGGCAGCAGCTGTGTTCACTAAGACATCGATAAGGCCCACTACGTGTCCAACGGGCTGAGAGCAGGAACAGTCTGGTAGGAGAGTCATCATTAGGCATGAAATGCAATCTGACGTCTCTCTGCATGGTGGGATCAGAGTTATTTATTCTGTAATCAGCCTGGAATAACTCAGAATATACACAACACACAGAATAAATCAAATTAAATATACTATTTTTAAGATGTTGGAGCTCTAACCTTGTGTTCATGTCGGGTTTGGATCTCCAGCATGCTCATATTTATCACATCAACATGTCACTGTTAATGTCTGTGTGTGTGTGTGTGTGTGTGTGTGTGTGTGTGTGTGTGTGTGTGTGTGTGTGTGTGTGTGTGTGTGTGTGTGTGTGTGTGTGTGTGTGTGTGTGTGTGTGTGTGTGTGTGCCTGTGCCTGTGCCTTCAGGATTAACTGCTATGATGTGTTCGGGGCTCAGGCTCCGTTCGGAGGATACAAAGCTTCAGGAAACGGCAGAGAGCTTGGAGAGTACGGCCTGGACAACTACACAGAAGTTAAAACGGTAACACTGAAAATGCATAATTATAATCTTTATTTATAGAGCTGAACTCTTCATACAGAGTTTTAAAAGAGTACCTCCACGGAATGAACCTAATGTGAAGCACACGGAGCATTTTAAACCTTTTCTACCAGAGGAAGAAAGAGTTGTGTTGGTGGCGTTTCTAACCTGCTGCAGGTCGAGCACACCGGCCCTTAGCGATAACTACAGTTTTTAAGAAACTCATTGAGATTTAAAACTTCTTTTTCAAGAGTGACCTGGCCAAGACGGCAGCACAAAATAGGTTACAACACACAAGCACACAAAACAACACAAATAGAATACGGTCACAGTTTCAAATGGTTACACTGTGCAATCACAAGATCCAATGGAGCATGTTTCTCTGTCTTTTATGATTGACTTGAATTCCCCCAGAGTTACAAGATGTGTCCGTTTCAAGTCCTTCTGCACGCCATTCCAAGTAAACAGGGCTGAAAATTTAAAAGCCTTTTGGCCAGTTCAGTTCTGACTCTCGGGACCCCCAACTGTATGATGTCCTGAGAGCACAGGCCGTATCGGCTGAGGTTTTCTACATATGTGTACACACAAGTAAACACGTAGTAGAAAGTAAAAAATGCTGCTCCTAACTGTTCCGAGATTTTATATGCGGTCTTTTTGTCTCCAGGTGACCATCAAGGTACCACAGAAGAACTCGTGAGCACGTGCAGTGAGCTCGGTCACACAGGAGGCAGCTGAGAAGAGCCTTAACATGAACAAAGATTTTTAAAAAAAGACGAAGACATTAATTTGAGTAATAAAGAACTTTTTACTGTGATAACTATTTCATTTATTACTCTCCACATGACTGAGGTATCAAACAAAATAATTTAAAATCTCTTGATCACTCTTCATGTATTTTTGATTTCCCCGATTCATTGTAATCATTAAAGTCATATCTTTCTTAATAAATATCTATGTTTGGTGCACTCGGCTCGCTCCGTCATCTTTCTTTCCACTGAGAGACAAAAAGTTCAGACAGGGCATTGAAGACTCAGAGAAAAGAGCAGGGGTTTGCTTAAGACCAACTGGACTCTGCTGACAGCTATTATGGAAGGCTACCAGCATGTGTGAAGGCCACCAGCGTGAATGAAAGGCCCCAGTGTGTATGAAGGCCAGCAGTGTGTATGGAAGGCCACAGTGTGTGTGGAAGGCCACCATCGTGTATGGAAGGCTACCAGCGTGCATGGAAGGCCATCACCGCGTATGGAAGGCTACCATCGTGTATAGAAGGCCACCAGCGTGCATGGAAGGCCATCAGCGTGGATGGAAGGCCATCAGCGTGGATGGAAGGCCCCTACATATATGAAGATCCACCAGTGTCAGTATGGAAGGCCCCAGCGTGTATGGAAGGCTACCAGCTTGAGTATGGAAGGCCACCAGCATGTATGAAGGCCACCAGTGTGTGCATGGAAGGCCACCATCGTGCATGGAAGGCCACCAGCGTGCATGGAAGGCCATCACCGTGTATGGAAGGCTACCATCGTGTATAGAAGGCCACCAGCATGTATGAAGGCCACCAGTGTGTGCATGGAAGGCCACCATCGTGTATGGAAGGCCACCAGTGTGTGTATGGAAGGCTACCATCGTGTATGGAAGGCTACCAGCGTGTATGGAAGGCCACCCTTGTGTATGGAAGGCCACCAGCTCGTATGGAAGGCCACCATCGTGTATGGAAGGCCACCATCGTGTATGGAAGGCCACCATCGTGTATGGAAGGCCACCAGTGTGTGTATGGAAGGCCACCATCGTGTATGGAAGGCCACCATCGTGTATGGAAGGCCACCATCGTGTATGGAAGGCCACCATCGTGTATGGAAGGCCACCATCGTGTATGGAAGGCTCCAGCGTGTATGGAGGCCACCATTGTGTATGGAGGCCACCATTGTGTATGGAAGGCTCCAGCGTGTATGGAGGCCACCATTGTGTATGGAGGCCACCATTGTGTATGGAAGGCTCCAGCGTGTATGAAGGCCACCAGCGTGTATGGAGGCCACCATCGTGTATGGAGGCCACCATCGTGTATGGAAGGCTCCAGCTTCAGTTAAATTACATGAGAAAACAGCTGGGCAAAGTTAGACAAATATATTTTTATTATTAATCAAAACGTCCACAGGGATTCAGCCAGGTGATCATCAGGATGACGAGGTGTGCCTGAAAGTCTAACGTTGGTCGATGTTAGTGAAGTCCTGTTAGTGTTCATGATCCCTGAGTTTCAACAAACTGAAGGCAGTTTCTTCATTTCAGAGAAACAGCTGCAATACTCTGATACCATGATCTTCAGCTGCTCCTCTTCTGCTCCTGGTCCTCACAACATCCTGCCGAACATATATCATCATCACATACTTCCACATCTTTGAGTCTTCAGACCCAGAACACGAACAAACACCTTTAAAAGAAGTTGTCTGTCTCCGTCTGCTCCGTCATGAGCAGGAGATTCTGCAGGCCCCATCCCTCAGCCCACTCCCTGTCCAACACGCTACCGTTCTCAGAGTCCTGTCGAGACTCAGTCACTGTCACCACGGAGAAGTGACCGAGATTGTCTGATCCAGCAGAGTCTGAGGCCACACTGTGTCGTCCAGCAGATAGCCCTCCTTCAGTAAACTGACCCGGATGAAGAGTTCCACCCTCCTGACGTCCAGAATCAAAACCAGAAACTTCAAATAGCCCTCTGATCAGATCCCTGAACCCGTCTGAATGAGGATCTGGCTCTACCCCTCTGATCTGCACACTGTGAAGCGTTTCATCCTCATGTGGTCCTTTACCGTCCACTGGGCCAGCTGGCTCTGGTACCCGCTCTGGTTTAGTGTCTGCTGATTTATTACCAGACTCTGCCTGTTCTGACCCGGCTAAGGTTTCCAATTCACTGCCAAGAGGACTCTCTTGAACACTTGAATCCAGACCAGAACCAGATCCACTGCTCTCAGACGTGGCTCTATCTTTAGATGGGAGGACCGCTCTGACCGCAGCAGAACTGTTCCTGCATCTGGAGTTCTCTCCATCAGGACAGATAGCTGTGGAGACGTTTCCAGCAGAACTAGGAGAACTTGTGTTCCTGTGATCCACACCTGGACCGGAGTCTGTTGGGGTAACAGTCGTATTTCCCGATTCGTCTTTAGAAGCGTTAACGCTGCTGTTCCCCCCTCGCTCAGGGAGAACCTTCTCTTGTCCTCTTTTCTGGCCTGGTCCGACATCATAACACTGCCTTTAGCCGACTCTGTCCTCTGGCCGTCCTCCTCTCTCTGCATCATCCTCGGCTTCAGTTCAGCTTCCTGAGCCATGAACCAGCCCTGACTGCTGACGGAGCTCTTCACAGCTGAGGAGAGAAGGAGCGATGGCATTTGAAGCTGGGGTTGGTAATCAGATTAGATACACTTTTTGTTATACTGGTTAAAATGATCTTATGTCCTGATGGCAATCAATACATAATGTGTTCTTAAAAAAAAGCGAAGAAAAGCTGCTATCTACAGCCAGAGTAAACCTGGGAAAACACCAACCAATCAGCCTTTTTTGGGTGCCAAAATTTTAAACCATTCAAATCCCGTCTTGCCGTTCTGGCCCCCCTCCTGCGCGTACATTTCCCCAGCGTCTACTCCTTGTCCCCGTCTCCTGCCGCTGCTTCCCCTGACTCTATTTACTGCTCCTCTCACTCGACCTCGGGCCTGTCCACTCTGACCTGATGAAGTGCTTTGCTCAGGACTGTAGTCCGGATCAGAGTCTAAAAAGCTCTCACCACAGGGGCTCTGACAAGCAGAAGAATTAATGACATTTAGTAAGTCCTACAGAAAATGTAGATGTACTGTGGCGTCCGTCCGGATGCTGTAGGGATGACGAGCCGATTCATGAACACGTTGAGTTTTAATAACCGGTCAATGTCGGCCGTGATCACGACAACCAACAAAGCAACAATCAATGTTTGAATGAATGAAGAACTTCTCCTCTTGTCTCTCCTCTCTCCCACTCGCACTCTCTACACCTCTCCTGATGCCTTCACTAACCGTCAACACTGTAGGGATTAAGAACATCTACACTGAACACGTTTAACAAACAGTAGAGCTGTCACGTGTCACTGGTACAACTGACAATTGTGAGTACTAACAGCAGCCATATTTGTCGTTTTGGAGGAGCTCTGAGGGGAGGAGGGGAGGGGTAAGACGGAGTCATGAGGAAATGCTACATTCAAATTCATGCTAGTTTTCCGAGACTACCAACCCCAGCTTTAAAGCCAGAGTTAAAAATGTTATGATATTCTTTATTAATCTAGATGGACAGATTAGAGCTGGAGCTAAATTATGAACTGCAGCAGCATTTTACGTGTTATGTCATATTAGAAGCACAAACTGCACAAGTGAAAGCATTCTCTCAGTGTTAGCACTGAACCTGCATTTCCTCTAATGTCCAGCAGGGGGCGACTCCACTGTTTGTACATAAAGGTGTGATTAGAAAGTGAGCGTGCTTCTTGACTGATTTACTACCAACCAGGGCGCATCAGGGCCGCGTTACAGGAGAGAAACTAACTTAACATTAACGTTTGATATATTTGAGTATGAAGTCTTAAATTCAGGAAACGGCTGAAGAAGGAGAAGATAAAAGAGCAGCTGAAAACATGGATCATAAAGTTAAACTTCAGTAAAGAGCAGACTAACAGGCAGACTGAACACGCTCTGTAACCTGTTTGTCCTCAGCTGTCCAGTTTTACTTCACAAGATGACCTCCTTTAATCTCAATATTTTACCAGTTAATTCTCATAATGCACAACTTCTTGTGAACATTTCCGACTCTTTTCTCTCATGACTTAGTTCTCATAATATCATGTTTTTATCCTCCAAATCTTTCCATATTTAATCCTGACTGTGGCCCTGACCCTCTGCTGTAATGACCTCTAATAAATCAAAGGTTTGGTTCATTTTGTAAATAATGAAAGTCTTGCAGTAAAAGTGAAGTGTTCCTTAAAGACACAGAGACGTATTTATGCGTTTCCACGTCCTTATCAACGTCTGGTCTCTGGTGTGATGTGTGGAGGCGGGTTCTGAGCTTACCGTCCTGTCCGTCAGTGCACCTGGAGTCACAGCAGGAGCAGACTGAGGGCGGGGCTTCAAGCTCCTCCCACCTGCACAGGTGAAGGAACAAAGCGGTCACGTCTGTTATCTTCTTTAAAAGCATCAGATGCTGGTGAGCTCATGTTGAACTCATTCTCTGTTTGACACCTGCAGACTTGCGTCATCTTTATATTTACATCGTACCAGACGTGTTCCTGAGGCTTCATCTGCTCTTTGAAGAACACCTTGAAGCTCACCTGTTAGTGGCCGTGTTGAAGCTGCAGGACTTTGAGGAGTGCGAGGAAGAGAGACTGACCGACACGGAGCAGTGCAGATACAGAACCTGTGAAGTGAAGACTCAGTGAGTACGAGGACATCAAGGAGCCGTAGGTTAGCTGCTGATCGGGGGACGCTGGTTTATAAAACAATGAATCAGACATTTTCATCTTACATGTGAGACCGCTCTGAAGAGGAAGGCGTCCACAGAGAACTTGAGCACAGCGCCCCCTGCAGACAGAAAACGGGAGCTGCTGCCATCCCTCCTGCTGTCCGTCATGCAGCTGCAGACAAATACATCCAGACGTTCAGAGTAACAGTAAACGTGTGTATGACTGTGTGGTGACTGTGTGTGTTCGGAGTACAGACCCGTAGTTGGTGATGATGTCTGCTCTGTGCTGGCTGGTTGGGTCTTTGGAGCTGGTGGCGTAGCACGAGTCCACGTAGAGTCTCTCCCCGGCCAGCAGAGCTCCCGCCTGGGCCACGAAATACACCGGCTCCCCCAGAACGAACCAGTGACCTGAGGGGAGGGGCTCCCACTGCGCTGTAAACACACACATGCACACATGCAAAGAGACAAGACAAAGGTAATCCCTCATCTAACGTTGTGTTTGCTCTGAGCTGTATTCAAACATGCTTTAATTCTCCAAACAACAACCTGACTCTCAACATTGTCTCTAACAGTTTACAAGTTAAAAATAAGTTAAGTCAACATTTATTAATACATGATGGTTCACTCCTGAGGGAAGCATGCCTTAAAAACATAAAACAAGGATGACTGTGCTTCACCTCTGAGAGATTCTAATGACGCAACTTCCTCAGACGAAATCAGTCTGTTAGGAATCTGGGAGCAGGTTTAAAAACAACTGAATGTCCCCTTAATTTATGTCGTAAGTAGACGAGTAGGTGTGTACCATTGCAGACTGTGAGGCTGAAGCTGAGTTTACTCCGGATGCTCTTCAGAAACGTTTTGAGCTGGACTTGAGGTCTGAAGCCGACTTTGTACGAGTAATGAAACCTGAGACGGAGAAACAACGTGAGTTAAAGTTTGACTTTAGCTGCAGTTAGACGGGCCGGTTGGACTCCTGATGAAATAACCGGATTCAACAGTTCACATCAAGTCTTTCTGTGCAGGAACTGAACTTAAAACTGGAGTACAAAGAAACTCCAGCATCATGTGTTCATCTCCTCACAGACAAGGAGTTAGACCTCTGCAGGATTCAGGACAGCAGAAGAGAAGCTCCACATGAGACCACAGACCTGCTGACATACCGGATACAGAGGGGATGTAAGGCTCACCTGCTCTGATGGGTAACATACCTGTCGTAATAGCAGTGGATGGGAAGCGTCAGAGGTACCACTCTGATGACCATGCCTTGAGGGGGAGGAGTGTAACACAGAGTGAGAGAGTACACCAGCTGACCTCCGACCACCTGAGAGAGAACACAGATTCATCAGAGTCCGGTCCTGACCCAGGTAGGGTTTGTGGACCAATAACAACAAGCTCCTCCCTGTCATCGTAAAGTTTCTCTTCTAATAATAAAGATAAACCTTATTATAAGTTATGTTCGTTCCATCATTCATCAGATCATAAAACCAACCAGGAGGTAAATTAAACACACTCAGGTTTGGGTCTCCTTCTTAAAATATAAAGTGTGTGCATGTACCATTTATGATCTCAGATATATAAATGTTAAATAAACATTTCTTTAGAATTAACTTTATATTGAGAAGAGACAAAACAGGACTGAGAGAAATGCAATAATCTCTCACTTTGAAACCTTAAAGATATGAATACATGAATTGTACATACAAGTTTTCATGATTCAGGAACACATGCAAGTAGCTAGTTTGTAGGTACAAACCCATATATATATATATATATATATATATATATGGCAAGCCGTTCAGGAAATTAATATATATGGAATGAAGTCTGAATATATGGATTGAAAGTCTGAATATATTGAATGAAACTTGATATATATGGAATGAAACTTGATATATATGGAATGAAGTCTGAATATATGGAATGAAACTTGATATATATGGAATGAAACTTGATATATATGGAATGAAGTCTGAATATATTGAATGAAACTCGATATATATGGAATGAAGTCTGAATATATTGAATGAAACTTGATATATATGGAATGAAACTTTATATATATGGAATGAAACTCGATATATATGGAATGAAGTCTGAATATATTGAATGAAACTTGATATATATGGAATGAAACTCGATATATATGGAATGAAAGTCTGAATATATTGAATGAAACTTGATATATATGGAATGAAACTCGATATATATGGATTGAAAGTCTGAATATATTGAATGAAACTTGATATATATGGAATGAAACTTGATATATATGGAATGAAGTCTGAATATATGGAATGAAACTTGATATATATGGAATGAAGTCTGAATATATTGAATGAAACTCGATATATATGGAATGAAGTCTGAATATATTGAATGAAACTTGATATATATGGAATGAAGTCTGAATATATTGAATGAAACTTGATATATATGGAATGAAACTCGATATATATGGAATGAAACTCGGAATATATGGAATGAAAAATGACGTCATGTATGGCCTGCGCCATCTTGTCTTTCTGGGGTGTGATCATAGGGGTGTGATTTTGTTTTCCGGTTAGACGTAGCTTTTAGTAATGCAACCATGAGGGAGGCACGAGATGTTTTCACTGCAATTTTAATTAATGAAGGGGTTATCAACCCCTTGGGTAATGCATGTGCTGTTTAGTCAATCCGTATAGGAAAGAGGAACCCACCCCTCCTCTCCATTAAGTTGGTTTCATCCAAAAGTGATGATCGGACCGTCTGCACAGACAGACGAGAGGAACACGAAGCAGTGGGCTGCAGAAGCATTTAGGAGGGTAGTAAACAAGTGAAAATATGAAAATATTAAATATCACAGGTTGTACACACTTCTACAAAGGCTAAAGATATTGCCCCTTCTTTATTCAGGTGGTTCAGTCCTCTAGTTCGCTAGCTAACTTTTGTTATGACTTGTGATAATGTAGCATCCTGTTCAATGTTAACAGGTGGAGCTCATACCTGTGTGCATCATCTGACAGTGAGTGAGTGTAATGAAAAAGTACGACCAAATTACCACAGGTTACAGAGGTAGAGGAAAATGTGTCCCCTCAGAAACACTAAAAAGAAGTGCAAAAGGTTATTTTCAGAGAGACATTAATAAAAGATTTGTTCTCTTTGATGACAATAAAACAATACGATTAGAAGTGGTGTTCAGAGTACTTATTTAAGCTTTCATTCAATATATTCAGACTTCATTCCATATATATCAAGTTTCATTCCATATATTCAGACTTTCATTCCATATATATCGAGTTTCATTCCATATATTCAGACTTTCATTCCATATATATCGAGTTTCATTCCATATATTCAGACTTCATTCCATATATATCGAGTTTCATTCAATATATTCAGACTTTCATTCCATATATATCAAGTTTCATTCCATATATTCAGACTTTCATTCCATATATATCGAGTTTCATTCCATATATTCAGACTTACATTCCATATATATCGAGTTTCATTCCATATATTCAGACTTTCATTCCATATATATCGAGTTTCAGTCCATATATTCAGACTTTCATTCCATATATATCGAGTTTCATTCCATATATATCGAGTTTCATTCAATATATTCAGACTTCATTCCATATATATCGAGTTTCATTCCATATATTCAGACTTCATTCCATATATATCGAGTTTCATTCAATATATTCAGACTTTCATTCAATATATTATTTCCTGAACGGCTTGCCATATTAATATATATATATATATATATATATATATATATATATATATATATATATATATATATATATATATATATATATATATATATGTAGGACAACGATCCTATTTGTTTTCCAGTCCCGGCACACTACTTATTTACAATGACATCACCAAGCTTTGAATTTTCTTTTACAAAATATTTTTTTCCCTCAACACTATCATCACCTCATTTTATAAGAAAGTTTGTCTCACACCTATTTTATGTTTCCCTTTACTTTCTGAAAAATGCTTTGTAACTTTGACCAGATGGAAAACAAACAACAACAAAAAAAAACTTGTTTCAATTTTGTTCTGAATAAAAACTTAAATCTGAAATATGTAAATACTGTTACCTGAGAGGAGCCAGTACAAGGAATACTTCAATGTGTGTGTGTGTGTGTGTGTGTGTGTGTGTGTGTGTGTGTGCGTGTGTGTGTGTGTGTGTGTGTTTGCGTGCGTGTGTGAGTGCGTACCTGCGCCTCTCCTCCACACTCCGTCAGTCTGATGTGGAAATAAAGGAAGCGCGTGCTGACCTTGCTGACCCCGCACGAGCCCAGACTGAACAGGTTCGGATCCGTCCACGCGCTCAGCTGCAAGCGGTCCACACGCACAGACACCTGATCGTCCCCGCACCACACCTCCACGGCGCGGGTCCCGGTTCCCTGCTGCAGAGCTGTGTGCGGGGCTGTGTGCGGGAGCAGCAACGCGGTGATCTCTGCGGGGATCGGTCTCTTAAGAGGGACCGGCAGGAACAGCTCGCGCGCTACAACAGGTCCTCGTGCGTGCAGGGACATAGGCAGGTGGTGGACCGAGGGGCGCGCAGCTCCGTCCCGGTCCGTCTGGACCTGTTTGAAGGCCTCGGGCCAACCCGCAAGCTGGACCGGACCCCCCAGCGACCCACCGAGCAGAGTCCAGAGAAGGCACGCGACCAACGACATAACGAGAGCACGAGGAGAGCACAGACCACACTTAGAGGAGGAGATCTCATCTCTACCTAAGACTCACCTTCATTATCACACCTGAGACTCACCTGCTGATTGGACCCGGGCCACGCGGGGAGGGGACGCGTCACTCTGCTTTCTTGGGGTTCATAGATTTGATCGCGAAAATGTGAAATGATCCGATTGTGGAATCGGCTAATAAAAATGTCAGATAACAGAATAAACAAGAAGGTATTTGTTTGGAGCAATATACATAACTCTCCTTGGACAAAAGATCTTGACTCAATTTTGAGGATGTATATCTACAGGGACGGTCTGTGCTGTTAACTCTGTGAAAGCTAAGCTCTTGTTGAAATATGAAGTAATATAGTTTGAAAAATTTCTGTCAAAACCAAAACTATAATGACATATGTGCAGATCAAGCATAATTTAATCTCCGAAATATATGTCACGTCTCCTTTATCTAGAAGCCAAAAATCTTTGGTTGCGCAGTTAAGATCTGGTATCTTCCTCTGGCCATTGAGGTCGGTCGACTTAAAAAGAAAACAGACTTTGTGAGATGTGCGATTTGAATGAAGTGGAAACAGAGTGCAATTTTAAGCCTGGAAATAAGATAATATAGTCTCTTTAAGCATTGTGCATTTTTATTTGTATTATTTTCTTTTATTCTGTTATAATTTTCTCCCTCAGTTTTCCTTACAAGATTCTGCTGTATGCTCTGACCCTGGACCAAACAAATTTATGGTGTCTTGTAAGCCCATGCAGGCTTGGCACATGATTGTATGCATGACACACAATAATGAAATAAAAACTTCAAACTTCTGACGGTTTCACGGGAACTTTAGACTCTCAGACTAAAGATGGAGGAGGAAGACTGTGTGTGTTTTTATTCTCACTTGGTTTCTGAGAATACCTGGAGGAGCTTTTTATGATCCTGAGAAACTTTCTCAAGATCCCAACAAACCCTCAACCAGACTCTGAAGATCCTCTGTTCCAGAGGAAGAGGTTTTAAAAGTCACAGAGCTCATTGAGACCTGAAGGATGGTCTGGTTTGGTTGATCAGGTCAGAGTTCCAAGCCCACCAGAGTTATTCATTAGGTCTCACTTTATTAACAGAAATGCCTTTCATACATCAAGGGGGCTTAGATGCTGACGTCCACACTGTGAACATCGTTTAATGTTGAACTGGTTTAAAGAACAAAGATTAGTTATGTAACTGAATTTAATAAAGTTGGTGGTTTTCAGTTTCTTAAGGTTTTACAAAAGCCTGAAGTCCAGTTTGATGCGCAATCATGCTGTTCTTCTCTGGCCACTCGAGGTCAGTATGACAAACTGTCAAACTGTTAATTGAACTATCTGAAATAATCTGTATCCTAGGTGTGAATATGTTTTTAGAAGTTGTGATAAATAATGTAAACATATAATTAAGTAAAATAAAAATGTATATAATAGATTAAAAAAAATGGTAATAACATGTTACAATACAAATGTATCTATAATGATCTATATAACAAAAAATAAATAAAAATAATGTAATGGATTAAATAACAATGACAATAGGTGAATTAATATAATAAATGATAGAGGTAAGAGATAAAATAGTCAATATAATAATAACATTACATCAAAATAAAACAATAAAAGATATAACAGAAAAACAGTAATAGATACTTTTTCAATATTATATTTTTGCAGCATTAGTTTCAGCGTACATGTTTTCTCCTCTTTATACAATAATTGATTGATTGATCCACACCTTTCATGTTCTGTTGATTATGTATCAATAACTTTTAACGTTTTCCTTTTATGTAATTGAATTTCCACCACAAATAGTCACATAAATATTCACCTGAATGCAGGAGATTAAGATGCTTAAATTTCTTGGGGGAGGAGACCCAAACTGAGCCCCAAAGCAGTGTTCTGCTGATTGGATGATGGTGGCGTTTACCTTAATGTCTGTAATAGACGCGCATTGAGATGTAAACGCTGGCTGTGGTTACCGAGTGTTACAAACTGATTTTGAGCTGCTGATTGATCCGAGGGGGTAAGAAGCGGTGAAATGGGTTGGGGTGGCCTTTCAGAGATATTGGGGAATCGGAGGTCCTCTAGTGATTTCCGGGTCATGTGACGGAAGCATCATTACGGCAATTGAAGCCACCAGGAAGTCCCTCATTGTCTGAACAGCCCGTACGTTCGGTAATAGACGCGCAGTGCGATGTGACCGGGGCTGGCCTTGGTTCTGAAACGGCGGCTGACAGGAGCTCTGAGTGCCGCCTCCCTGCAGCTCGACAGCCGAGCCTGTGGAGACTCCGAGCGGCTCGGTGAAGAGGATAACGGCCTGCCGGAGCCGGGGTGGGGTGTACCGTGACGGGCTGCTGCAGAGTTCAGTGTGAGCGGGTTCGATCCCTCAGGGTGTCTCAGGATGTAGGCCGGTGATCCTGCAGGAGGAGGTGAGAGGATAACGTGTTCGTGTGTGCTTTGTTTCAGGTCTAATGGGAGTGAAACGGAGACATCTGCCTCAAATCCTCCCTCATGTGCAGTTAGAGCTCCCCGGTGAAGCACGGACCGGTCAGACTACCGTGCACATGTCCCGTTACCGTGCAGCCTGCACGGTCACAGATGGAGGGGTGTAACGGTGTGATGGAGCTGCTGTAGGCCGGACTCTCTCCTCATCGGTCCGGGGTCTCTGAGAGTCTCTCTGGTTGCAGGTTTTTAGAACAGGAGGAGGAACCTTTGTGTTGGTTTACCAGAGTGTACAGAACCTCCACGTGAGTGTGTTTGAGGCTGTGAGAGGATGCCAGGGAGTCTCTTGCAGGGTGTGAGGGAACAAGAGCAGCATGTTGGATCAGATCACCTGTGTGTCAGTACCAACAGAAGACTGTGAGCTCCATCATCCTGCACACCTCAAGTGTGAGCTGCTGGAGCTCCATGATGCACAGATGTCTGCTCCTCTCAATCACAGAAACAATAACGTGACAGTAACAACACCTGTTTTCTCAAACACAAAGAGCAGGGCTGGATCAGAGAGAGAGAGAGAGAGAGAGAGAGAGAGAGAGAGAGAGAGAGAGAGAGAGAGAGAGAGAGAGAGAGAGAGAGAGACAATATTAACCACCAGCAGCTAGAACAGGCAGAAAGCCTGAACAGAACCAGACTCATAGAAACAGAGCTGCATCTATAATAACAGCAGATAAACAGACTTAGAGTTTCTGTTAGTAATAATGATAAAACGTGTGTTACAGCAAGAACAGCAGAGTGTGTAAAGTATAACATTAGGATGTAAACTGTGGCAGGTTATCAGGTGTCCTTTAATATTCATAATAAATGTTCAAGTTTGGTGAATATTGACTTGTTTCTTACAGAGATAATGACACAAATAATGATTTATTTTCAGAACTATAACTTTTACTCTTTTGCACATTTCCTTATTGTTGGATTCTTGAATAATGTCGACATTCATGTTCCTTCTCCAGGAGAGCAGGGAAGGATTTCTGTTCCTGTAGAGCCAACAAAACAAAGTCAAGATTGTTCTGTGCTTCATGAGCCGCTCAGCGTCTGCAGTACAAGATGAGTACAGACAGACCCAAGAGGAACATCATCAAAAAGAAATATGTGAGTTCACGTCTTCTTTATCCTCTAAACTCTCTCTGTAAGTTATTGAACACCAAAGAGCATGATGATATTAATACCACAGAGACGTTCAGATGATAATTTCTGGAGTGTGAATTTGTTTCGTCTGATCTCTGCAGGACATCAGTGACGGGATGCCGTGGTGTGAGGAGCGTCTGGTCCGGAAGGTTTTGTTCCTCTCCCTCAGGGAATTCAGAGACACACACCGTGCCACACACAAAAACTCACACATACACACATGTGCACACAAACGCACTCCTAAAAACACACTCTTACATGCTACGCAAAAGACACAAACACAGCCTCACACACACACACAGAAACGACAGAGCGTGCACACGCCACAGCAGAAAGTCACACAGAGGACGACAAGCACACACACACATGAACACAACAACAACAAAGGGCAAAAAACTCAGCTGTCTCAGGATGCATACACACCAAAAACTGCACACACACTTAAAAACATGCACACACAATCACACACTGAACAACACTCACAGGTTTCACTAAGGACTTCAACATCAACCAGGACTCTGCGCTCACACACAACTCAAACCGCTCCACCGCTGCCAAACTCTGCCAAACACACACACAACACGCAGCACAAACACAGCGTGAGGAACACACACCCGCTGCTGAACAAAGGTCCTCCTGCCCGGACGCTGAGGTCACAAACTCCCACAATCCTCAAAGGTCAGAACCATTGTCTAGATATCTCTCTGACACTACTGAAAGTCTTCTACCTGATCACATGTTCAGCCCTCTGATCAAGAGTCACAGCTTAAAGTCAAATGTTGTCCTAGTCTTGCCTGGTAGAGGATTTCAGCTGCTCAACAGTTCAGGGTCTCCTT
Source organism: Notolabrus celidotus (assembly GCF_009762535.1). NCBI lineage: Eukaryota > Metazoa > Chordata > Actinopteri > Labriformes > Labridae > Notolabrus > Notolabrus celidotus. Next base: position 22,548,837 of record NC_048283.1, read on the forward strand.
TGTCGTATTTTTAGTTTCATGATGCTCCAAATGTTTTCAATGGGGGATGAGTCAGGATTGCAGGCGGGCCAGTTTAGCACCTGGACTCTTCTACTACAGAGCCATGCTGTTGTAATACGAGCAGAATGTGGTTTGGCGTTGTATTGCTGAAATATGTAAGGTCTTCCTGAAGACGTCATTTTCTGGATGGCAGCATATGTTGCTCCTGAACCTGTATATATTGTTCAGCATTAATGGTGCCTTCACAGATGTGGAAGCTACCCATGCTATAGACTCCTATGATCCCCATACCATCACGGATGCTGGCTTTTGTTTTCGACTCAGTCAGTCTCAGATCATCAGTTACTGTGATGTGACCTATGTGTTTATGGATCTGTACTCAGTTACTCTGCCTCTTCTAAAGCTCTGTCTGTTCTCTTAAGGCTCTGTGGTTAATGGAATCCGCCGGCGTCAGGCCCTCCTCCAAACCAGTCCGACATGGATCAGGTCCTTACAGACCAGACCAGGACCTCCACAGCGCCGTCCTTCCAGCATCCACCCGACAAAGAGGACCCTGCCAGCAAGAGGTCAGCAGACAGGGAGATTATACTGCCAGGCTGAGTTATAAAGGGCTCTGACAGTTTATACTCTCAATTGTTACCTTCAGAAGTTTCAGCAGTTAAATGTTAAACTCTGTTCACATGTCAGTTTAGACGAAATGAGACCCTTTAAGATGCACTTTGAGATGTGTTCATCAAACTGTTAAACTGAACAGAGACAATTAACTTGTAATGACCAATCATCCATGTGTGTGTGTGTGTGTGTGTGTGTGTGTGTGTGTGTGTGTGTGTGTGTGTGTGTGTGTGTGTGTGTGTGTGTGTGTGTGTGTTGCAGACCCAGGCTTCAGGCTCAGAGGAAGTTTGCTCAGTCTCCTCCCAACTCTCCCGGACCTTCAGTCTCGATGACATCACCACGAAATAACCACACCCTCAGCCAGGCCGCGGGCACCTGTCTGACCCGACGGAGACCAAAGACGGAGGACTTCCTGTCTTTTCTGTGCTTAAGAGGTAAAAACAGGAGAGAGGGGGAGGGCGGGTCTCAGAGGTGTTTGCAGAGTCCGCTCCATCATAACTTCTTTTTTTTTAAAGTTAAATGTTTGGGGCATTTTTGCCTTAATGATAGGACAGCTGTAGAGGAACAGGAAATGTGGGGAGTAGAGAGTGGGGGGAACACATGCAGCAAATGGTTGCGGTCGGGAGAAAGACCAGGGCCCAGGTGTGTGCACATCATACAGACGATCAGTGTAAACCAGGCTTCATTATTCTCTCTGAGGAGAATTCACTTAGATGAACTGTGCTCGCTAACTGCGCAGACAGCCTGTCCGTCATGAGCTGCTGCTCTCTGCTCGGTCTCATTCAGAGCAGTTTCTTCAATGATCCTCAGGAGCAAACAAAGCTCTGCAGCTCTGAGAAGTCTGCTCTTGTTTCGTGTCTGATTGTGGAGATGAGCTGTCAGCATCTCCTGTCTCTGCTGCTCAGAGCTGAGAGCTCTCACCCTGACAGAGCTCAGATATTTCCTCATGTAGAGGATGAATTAAATAAAGAGGGGACACTTCTCATTGTGAAGTCTTCAGTCTGTGGAGGAGACAGCGATGACGATCTTTGAAGTTTGATGTCACGGGGAAACGTTTATCGATCGTAAAACTAAAGAATCTGTTTATTAAGTGTCAAAATCTTCTGAAAAATGTCTGAATCATATATTTACACACAAGCACACACCTTTAACACGCAACTGTTCAAATCAATAACTGCATCACTTCAGGTTCAGCAGCGTTGCCTAACAACATGGCGTTCTTGGCAAGCGGACGAGCGAAGGAGCCAACCAACAGCCAGCATCCTGCTTCCTCTCTCTCCACCAATCACAGGACAGCAGCTCAGGGAAAGAACATCCGGCTCTTCAGCAGAACAACAGGTACATCACCTGACCGTAAAGCTGTACCTTCATCCACCTGAAGAGAGAGAGAGAGAGTTATCTCTCCTTCCTCTCTCCATCTGTCTGAGTCTGCTCTCTCGTCCAATAGTGCAGAGGGACTCAGCGTCTCAGAGAGGCAGCGGACGCCCCCCCGCGGTCAGATCCTTCTGCCCTCTAACTGCTCGCGCAGAGAGGAGGAGGGAGAGGGAGAGAAGGGAGGAAGAGCAGCAGAGGAGGAGGAGTAAGGGAGTAGAGGAGGACAGGAAAGAGGGAGCAGAGAGACACCTCCTGAGACGTCGCCAGCTCCCCCTACAGGTCAGGAGGAACAAGGTAGGATCCTCCCTCTCTCTCAGTGCTGTCTGTTTGTATCCGAGCATCACGGAGAGAGGGAATGTCACAGGAAGTTATTTTAGAGTGACTTCCTGTGATCATGGTCCATGAGACTGAGGAGGTGAAGAAACCTCTGCATGGTCCCTGTAGTCCACCTGGTGGAAGAACGTAGCTCCTTTAAGGCGCTCTGACTCAGCTCAAACGTAATGACAGGAGAGCAGGGTGATTCCTCTGTTTACACCTGAGAAGCTAACAGCTGTCCTAACGTCCTTCTGTTTCTGCAGGTGGCCATGGCTTCAGGATTCTCTCAGCGGAGAGCCTCTCTTGTCAGGTCAGTCCCTCCCTCAAAGCCTAGCACAGGGGTTCGCAGCAGAGGAGCTCCCAGACCTTCCAAAAGGCCTGGCAGTACCTGCAAACCAAAAGGCCATCCAACCAGCAGACCCAAGGAAACCAACAGCAGACGCCTCCCCAGGCAACCAAGCAACCAAGAGCTGCCTCGACATCACCCCCCTCCTCCCCACCGACGCACCGTCCCCGACTGCTGCAGCAAACCCAAGACCCCCAGCAGCCTCCAGAACTCAGGGAGAAACTCAAGCAGGTCTCTAGCTCACATACCATTGACTAATGGCTCCGTCAGCAGACAGCTAAGTGAGGACCCTGGGTCTCTGAGGGTCTCCAGGAGGAAGAGAGGCCTCCCACCTGATACCAGCCCTGCTCCTGTGCATCCTCAGAGCAACAACACGTCGAGGAAGTGCCAGACACAGCAATACAATCATGCCCCAGTGGAGAGTGCAGAGGTCTCAAAGAGAGAGACCGGCTGTCTGAAAGTGAACAGAGCCGAGGATGTGAGCCATGATGAAGAACTTGGGAATCAAAGAGGTGCAGAGGAGCTGAGTTCACAGACCGACGGTTGTGTCAGCGAGGACGGACCGGTAGAGAGGGACGCTGGAGAGTCGAGTTTAGAAAGCGTCCGTTCTGTGGAGCCCTCTGGAGAAAGAGTTCACACGAGTACAAACTGCGACCCCGGTCCGGTCAGCGAGGTCATACGCAGACACGTCAGAGAGAAGAGGATCCAGAGAAACCAGCCTGCTTCATCCACGCCCCCCAAACCAATCACCAGGACTACTGAGTCCAGAGCCAGAGCTGCTCGGACTACTGTTACTAAAGCTGCTATCAACTCAGTGACTTCTGCTCCACCAGACCCACCAGCCACTTACTCTGCCAAGCACACTGCAAAGGGTCCCAACAAAGGTCCCAGCAAAGACCTTACCAAGTGTACTTCACCAGCAAGCAGGTTCTCCACCCATCACTCCAAAGGTGCTGCAAAAGACTCTTCCAAGGACACCACAGGGGATTCAACCAAGGACAGTTCTAGCACTTCCAAGGGCTCCACAAAGGGCCTTACTGAGCCCAAGTCCACTACCTCAGCCATCAAGACCAGGACCAGCCCTAGAATCCTCCAGAAGCGCTAAAGTCCCGTACTAACAGAGGACACTTCAGACTTGCTGATATAGAGATGGTGGTGTTTGGCTAGTAGGATAGTAACACAGAGGATTCAGTTTGGTGTCTGCTGAGTCTCTGAAGTGAATCTGAAGAGTTTGGGTTGTTTGCAGGGAAACAGTCTGTGTGGAGGACTAAAGGAGGGGTGCTCTGAGGGACATGCAAGAAGAAAAAAACACATTTCATCGAACTCTATAAATAGATAAACCCTCATGAGAGCAGATCTCAACCCGGTCATTCATGTAGGCTGCAGTCTCATACACTCAACGCTGTGCAGCACGGAGATGGGAAGTGACCCTGAGGGTGTCGTTTGTCACGTCTCTGATCTGGCTGCTCATGATGCTGCTGTTGGCTCTGTGGGGTTCAGAGGTTGAGATTATAGAGTATGTTGTCCAGTCAGGTTGGAGTGTGGGCGTCTGCAGGGGAAAAGTCAGTATGGAGAAGTGAAGGTTTAATGCTTTGGTTTAAATACGATCCAGGAACACGCCTCTCTCTCGTCTCCTGCATCTCTTCACGTCTGAAGCTTTGATTGAAATAAAGAGCTCAGCGTTAACCAATCGCACCTGAACTCCAGAACAGGTGTGATTGAATTAAGGCCGGTGGGTTCAGAGATTGAGGTCTCAGTGGTGTTCCAGGTCGGGTAGTCAGAGTAGTATGACCAGTCAGTTGTGAGATAGCTTTGGTTTTTAGGTAGAATAGACTGGCCAGAAGGAAATCCTTGATCCCATTGGCTGTCATTACATGACTTTTTTATTCATCTCTATTAAAGGATGTCTCTCAATGAGATCACAGTCTGATCAAAGATGGCGGCTGTCATCTCTACATCCTTGTAGAGTCCTAACTCACTAATGTATGACAAACAATGACCAGGGTGAGACCAAGCTGAGTTTAGACCTGGATGTCTTTATCTGCTGGCTTCTGATTCACAGAAAAATGACCCAAAGCTTCAGTCAGCTGATGGGACCTGATGTTGAGGTGTTGGTTTCTCCTCAGTGTCTAAAGTCAGAGTCATTTTAACCCATTGAGGGTGGACCAGCTCAGTCAGTGCAGAAACAAGAAGACTGTAAAGCATTTTCTGTTGAACCCGCTGCTGATCACTGGATGACAGTTAAGCATTCATGCATTACTGAGTGTGGATCATAAGACTGTTATCTTTCTATCATCTCATGTTGATGAACACAAAGAAGCTGACGGTGGTCTGTTTTCAGTCTTTAGTCGATATCTGACATCAGTTATCAGTTTCTCCTTGTCACAAAATAGACTGTTTATTAAAATAGATGCCACGAGTGTTCACAGACTGTGAGGCCAATAGATTCAGAGCTACCCCTGCTGACTGGCTGCAGTATAGGTCAGAAAACTCTTCCATGGTAACAGATGGGACATGGGTCAAAGTGTAAAATCAAACACAGGTCCCAGGAGCATGAAGGCACCATGTCTATACAGCTCCTGAGCGTTGTCTTCTACATTTGTCAGGAGTTGCAGGTCCAGTTTAATTCTAAATGTGTTGAGATTGATGGATGACAGATGTGATTTTAGAGGCTGCTCTGCTGTGACTGCAGCGTGTGGTTTCAGTAGTCCTCAGAGAGTGGAGTAGGTTACTGCAGTCTGTTGTTTCGATGTTTGTACGGGAATCATTACTCTGAGAACAGAAACGTCAGAGGCTAACACAAACGTCCGTTCCTTCCATCTACATTGACTCCACACTAGAACCTGACGTTAGCTTTGTTAGCATGAGAGCGTGTTGAGGAGCTTGGGCATCTTCCCATCAGTCTGTCTGCAGTGCGTCTCAAGAGGCAGGTGAGTGACAGGTAGGATGATGTCAGTGGGTACATGGTGGGACTCTTGTTGGTGAGGTGGTGTTGTTTGATCAGTGCTCAGAAGGTTTGAGGAAACATCAGGTGCTATCAGGTGCTATTAGCTCACTCACACAGTGTTTTGGGGATGGTTGAATAGAAGTGTTCAAACTTTATGTCTGTATTAAATAAAGTTGGAACATGAAAACTGCACACGTCCTCACGGTGAAGCCTCTACGTTGGGACCTCGGAGAGATTTGGATGTTGGGATTTAAAAGCTTCACTTCACGTTTCCACACGTAGAGGCTTCATCTGAGAAACTGTCTAATGAATCTGTAAATGAGTTATTTATACTCTGTCCATACTTCTGTTGATGTTTATCACTGTGTTGATTTATGGCCTACGCGGTATGAATAAAGGCATGAATCAATCTGAGCATTAACGATGCACACTAACATTAAAGTATAAATGCTGATTTTTAAACCTGGGCTTTAGTTTTTACACGCGTGGAGGTCTGAGCGGACTTCTTATTGTACAAGTCTACAGATGTTTATCGGGTTTATCTTAACATTATAAACACAGCTGTCTTATCATTATTTACCAGATGAAATGTCAGACTTGTGGACTGTCTGTCGGCTGTAAAGTGAGTGATGGAGTGTTGAAGTTTTAAAAGAAGCGTCTTCTTAGATGAGAGCTTTTATCTGACGGGATGTTGAGCCTCAAACAAGAACTTTTATTGGATTATCTTTGATTGGTTGCATTCTTCCCAAAACATTACACTGCAGCTGTTACAGATCATATTCAAGCTTTCAGCTGAAAATAGATCTGAGACAACAAATCAAACGTTGAAGCTGAAAAGGGTTTATTGAAAAGTATGTGCTGATTTTAAATCTGATGCAGCAACACGTTTCAAACTCTTGAGACGGGGACATGTTTACCGTTTTATTACCAGTGTCTGGATGGCAGCATATGTTGCTCCTAAACCTGTATATATTGTTCAGTATTAATGGAGACTTCACAGATGTGGAAGCTACCCATGCTATGGACTCTTAATTTCCGCATACCATCAGGGCTTTGAACTGTGAGCTGATATCAAGCCGGGTGGTCCCTCTCCTCTTTAGAGCGGAGGACACAGCGTCCATGATTTCCAAAAAGAATGTCAGATACTAATTCATCAGAACACAAGACAGTTTTCCACTTCCCCTCAGTCCATCTTAAACGGGGCTCAGGTCCAGAGAAGTCTCTGTGGTTCTGGATCAGGTTTATATATGGTTTCCTCTTTGCATGGCTCAGTTTGAACCTGCATTTGTGGATGCAGTGATCTCCACTACAAAGTCATGTCTGTTTTTAATGCAGTGATTTCCACTACAAAGTCATGTCTGTTTTTAATGCAGTGCTGCCTGAGGGTCTGAAGATCAGGTCTATACAGTCTTGGTTTTGGTCCTTGTCCCTCTTGTACAGAGGTGTCTCCAGATTGAGTCTTGTAACGGTGTTATGTACTGTAGACGATGAAATCCACTAACTCTTTGTTACTCTGAGGAACATTATTCTTAAAGGGGTATAACACGTCTTAAAGTATTTGGACTTTGGAGTTGTGACTAAAAGCACGGAGCGCTGAGCTGAGTACCTGAGGCATGTGTTTCAGGGTAGTGGTCTTATATGTTGGAGGGTTAAAGGAACCGTTTAGTTATTTAAAAAGTAGGGTTAGGGTTTAAGATGAAACGTTCTGGGTAAGGAAGGTGGAAATGTGTCTTTACGAGCACATTCAAAGTCTGACTCAGATTATTTCATCAGGTTTCATTCTTGTGTTTTGAACCACAGATAAAAATAATTTCTCCAAACCTTGAACTTTTATTCTGAAACTTCTCTTCCTTTTCTCCAGGATGTTGAAACGTAAACAATGTGCTGTGTTTCATGTCAAACACAGTCACTAGTTTCTAGTTTCATACTAACGTATTCATGCCTTTTTTCATAGCTGTGAGTTTATGTTGTCTGATTCCAGTTAATACAACTTTAAAGAGTTGTTTGAGTTGTTATTAACCAGCTGTTTAGTTTCGTCCACTGGTTTCTGTCATTATGTGTTTCTGACTTTTGGTACAAACTCTTCCGGCCCTGAGGGGACACGATTTATCTTTAGCACAGGGAAGACAAATGTTTGAGCAGTGACATCTACTGTAAAAAGTCTGTATAAATGTGAATGATTTTAATGGAGTTTGCAATAAAATCACTTTGTATTTTTATGTGCCAGATGGATTAACATCATTAAAATGTTGGAATATTTAAACACAGAAGTGATACATCTACTGAACCAAACACGTGTTTTTCCTATTTCGATTCCGATTACAGCAGGAGGATACGTCACATCACAGCCTGGTCATTTGCAGAATTTGAGTTAAGATGATTCACTAAATGCTGGGATAGTTCATTCAACCCAAAAACATTTATTTTATTTCTTTAACAAATTCCAAATATATTTAATTTAAAGTCACATACAGCAGAGCAGTGTGAGTGCCTATGGTGAGTACAGAGACCTGCTGCCTGAAAGCTAGAGCGCAGGGCACATTTTACCCCTGGATGGTCCTGTGTTTACCAGCATGTCCAGAAATTATGAAAACTTGAAAAAGTCTGATTATTAAAGTGTAAATAGAAATAACAACTTTCTCTCCTCCATCATAAAACGAAATTCAAGATACATCTAAATTAAGATTAACAATATACTTATCCAAACCCAGCTGCTGAATCCTCAAATGTTCCTTTTTAAATTTCTGATGACCAGAGTGTGCATTCATCAGCTCTGAAATTAAACCACTAGAGCTGCTTAGCGTGTAGGGCCTGCTGTGTAGGGCTGACCGGGTTCTCATACCTGTGTCCTCAGAATACGGTGGCCCTGAAGTACAAATCACTACGGCAATTCAGAGAACACAACGGCAAATCAGGAAACACTACGGCAAATCAGAAAACACCACTACATTAACCATTGGGATAGGGTTAAACTGAAAAATAAATCAAAATCACAAAATCGACGTTTGCCATAGGGTTTTCTGATTTGCTCTTGTGAATTGCACTTCAGGGCCACCGTATCAGAGACCTTCTGCCTGAGAAACTGAGCGCAGGGTACAATTTACCCTTACACACAGCAGAGCAGTGTGAGTACCTATGGTAAGTGCAGAGACCTGCTGCCAGAAAGCCTGCGCACAGGGCACATTTTACCCTCACACACAGCAGAGGCAGAGCATTGTAAGTGCAGAGCAAGCCAACCTCCGGTCTAATAATATGAGTCAATGCGGAAGTGTTAAAAGCTGCAGTTCATTGAGGATCCGCTTGAGGCTGGCTCCGGAAGTACCGGAAGTTACATACACATGAATGGGAAAAAGACGATCTTTGCAGCATTAATAAACATGTTTACAGCCTGGTACAAAAGATGAGTGTAGTCTGGATAGCTAATTTCTCGATGTCCTCTCACTGTGAGGGGGGTGAATTTTTTTCTAATTCGGCAATTTCGAAGATATTGAGATTACTAGTCTTCCAATGAGAGGCACAGCTGCCTGCAGGAACACTGCAGCTGTTGGCTAGGAGGCTCAAAGCCCGCCCCTTTACATCACACTGGCTCGACAGCAACAATATGGCTGCTGCTGCCAATTGGCTTCAAAACAGCGTTCAGAAACAGATTGGTGACGTCACGGATACTACGTCCATATTTTTTACAGTCTATGGTGCAGAGCAAGCGAGCCGGATACGGCCCTGGTGGTGAAGCTTTCAGCAGAGTGTCTGCCCCCTGGTGACTGGCAGCAGTATAGGTCAAAAAATCCATCTCCCTCATTCATTTAAATGGGGGAGCAGTCAAACTTTAAAAAATAAATACACGTCGTACGAATGTGTCTCACATCCGTATGCTGTGGTGATATGTAGTTATTATTTGACTGTTTTGTGTCCAAGTCCTCTTTTTCTGAAAAGTTTCTTTTTCGTTGGTTATTAGAGTTTAAAAACGGGGTTTTACTTCCGGGTTTCCTTTGATTCACAGCCGCCGTCGAGTGAAACTTCAAAGGACACACAGCGTCTTGTGACGTTACGCTGTAGGGCGGAGCTTGTTACAGTGGCTTCACAGGCTCTGGCTGCACAATGGCGGCGCCCAGGAGCGGGATTTTTTTGGCTTCAGAACCGTACAACGGGAAGAGGCCGAGCAACGCTGTCCATTTTTATTTACAGTCTATGGTGCAGAGGCAGAGCAGTGTGAATGCAGAGACCTGCTGCCTGAAAGCCTGGGCGCAGGACAGATTTTATCCTCGAACACAGCAGAGGCAAAGCAGTGTGAGTTCAGAGACCTGCTGCCTGAAAGCCTGAGCGCAGGGCACATTTTACCCTTACACACACACACACACACACACACACACACACACACACACACACACAGCAGAGTCAGAGCCGTGTGAGTACAGAGACCTGCTGCCTGAAAACCTGAGTGCAGGGCACATTTTACCCTTACACACACACACACACACACACACACGCACACACGCACACACACACACACACACACACACACACACACACACACACACACACACACACAGCAGAGGCAGAGCAGTGTGAGTACAGAGACCTGCTGCCTGGAAGCCTGAGCGCAGGGCACATTTTACCCTCACACAGGGCAGAGCAGTGTGAGCACAGAGCAGCAGAGGCTCGGGGTCTACACCACACAGGTCAGGGTCTACACAGCTCAGGCTGATGTTTGTGGGGGAGAGGACTCAGGTGGGACTCGGTAAAGGTAGAGGAGGAGTGATGTTTGAGAACTTCAGAGAGAGACTTCACATGGTCCAGCAGGACTTCACCACCGGGTCAGTCTGAAGTCTGTTTTCACGCCAATGCTAATGTCAGTCTGAGCTGTAGCTTCCTGTAACCACTCATATCACGTGATCACTCAGCTCGGTGTGTGTGTCTGTGTTAGTGTGTGTCCGTGTGTCGTGCAGCAGATGAACTCTGTTAATATCTCACTGCAGAGCTGTGATCAGCAGCTACAGTGGCTAACGAGCTAACATGCTAACAGGCAGCAGTGACGCAGATTCAGATGTACAGTTTATAACATCAGCATCCTGCAGTTACACTTTAACGTCAGTTTATTCTTCATGTCTCACTGTCATTGTGTGTGAGTTATCTCTGTAACCCTCAGAGTCAGCTGGTCCTGTTATTACTCTCAGCTGACGGTCATGTGATCAGCTAACAAGCTTTACTGAAGGAGGAGGAACAATGCTGCCCTGCAGACTGCTCTCACACACCCAGCTCAACCATCCACTGCAGGAGAGACACTGTGTGGAAGGATGGAGTCTGTAACTCTCTCTCTCTCTCTCTCTCTCTCTCTCTCTCTCTCTCTCTCTCTCTCTCTCTCAATTCAATTCAATTCAAATTTGCTTTATTGGCATGAACAAAGACATGTTATTGCCAAAGCACATACATTCATACAATACATTATATATATTCACAACACACTACACTCACCATATATACATTAATCACACACCATATTCATTACATATTATATTCATCACATACATATCAACCATATATTACATATATTACATATTCTATACGCATTAATGAATGATTACCTATACAGCATAACTCAATGTCCTCACCTGATGCGGCACGCTCACAAAACCTCCACCCAAAATCAAATAATATGGGATGGTGCGTCCCTCAGGCTGTGACAGGCAGACACATGTTTAGCAGCCAGAGGAGCTGCTGACCCTACCCCCAGGAGAACTGACAGTTTCTCTTCTGAGGTTAAGTTTGGTACCATTTTAGTGATGTCCCTGTAGTGGGAATCTCTTAGAAAAGAAAACTCTCTAACTCTCTCTCTCTCTCTCTCTCTCTCTCTCTCTCTCTATCTCTCTCTCTCTCTCAATTCAATTCAATTCAATTCAATACAATTTGCTTTATTGGCATGAACAAAGACATGTTGTTGCCAAAGCACATAAAATTCATACACATACATTACATATATATTCATTACATATTATATATTACTCTCTCTCTCTCTCTCTCTCTCTCTCTCTCTCTCTCTCTCTCTCTCTCTCTCTCTCTCTCTCAATTCAATTCAGTTCAAACAGCTTTATTGGCATGAAAGTGAAAACAATATTGTCAAAGCATAAAAAAAAATCCCATCATACAATATATACAATCACGATTAAGGCATTATATATGAGTTTTTTTATCTTTCTTTTTTTAAACATTAAATAAATCTGCATATCATTAGTAAAAAAATACATATTAAACAGTAATAATTATAATCAAGAAATTAACTAAACAAAATAATTGTGTGTGTGTGAGACTGCAGCCTTGTTTTACGCCTCTGCGGTGGGAAATAAATCAGTTTCACATTTCTGATTTTTACAGCAAATTTAATGTCAGTGTACTTTTAATAATGTCATATACTCTCTCTCTCTCTCTCTCTCTCTCTCTCTCTCTCTCTCTCTCTCTCTCTCTGCAGCTTCAAGACGCTTGGAGACAAATCCAGAGACCCCAAACTCCGGAGGAGACCCAGGTGAGCAGAGAGTCATCACCAGATATCAGCTGTGAAGTGATTTAAAGGGACAGTCTGTAAACTTTCTGTATGTTTGATGTTTTTGTGTTCCATCCAAAATGAAGTTAAGAACACGAGAGTCAAAGAATAACTTGAACAAAGTGTGAGATGGAGGAAGCATAGACGAACTATAACAGACATCAGGGCAGCATGAACCCTGATCCGTCAGAGAGGATGAAGTCCCTACAGACTGTTATAACCAAGTGGCAACCTCTGTTCAAAAAATATGAGTCCAATGCGGAAGTGCTAAAAACTGCAGTTCATCGAAGATCCACTTGAGGCTGACTCCGAAAGTACCAGAAACCACATACACACCAATTCAAAAAAGATGATCTTTACAGCAGAAATAAACATGTTTACAGCCTGGTTCAAAAGACGAGTGTAGTCTGGATAGCTCATTTCTCCATCGGCACACACTGTACGGGGGGTGAAGTTTTTCATAAAGTTGTAATTTCAAAGATATTTAGATTACGAGTCTTCCAATGAGAGACACAGCTGACTTGATCGACAGACGGGAACACTGTAGCTGTTGGCTAGGAGGCTCAAAGCCCGCCTCTTTACGTCACATTCGCTCGACAGCAACAATATGGCTGCCGCCGACGATTGGCCTCAAAACAGTGCTTCAGAAACAGATGGGTGACGTCATGAATACTACGTCCATATTTTATACAGTCTATGGATATAACACTGCTGTTAGCAGCTAACATTAACAGTCTGAGATGATTGGTTGGTGGATTCTGATTCACAGCAGGTGGGTAGTAGGTATTTTAGATTTTATCAAACACCTGCAGTGATCCACGATTGGAACCAGGGGGCGAGGAGTGTGTGTCCCAACATCAAGAAGCCTGGTGTGTATTCAGACACGACACACAGTGATCTTTAAATCTCTGACACGCCGACAGGATCAGAATCTGAAGTTAATGAGAGGAACAGGTTCTTCAGTCCACTTGGATTCGAGGTCGGTGTCTCGACCTCAACACTGTTACAGGACTGCACACATAGCTCTGTCCACATGGGGGTGCCAAACCAACACAGCATGAGGGTCTCTCGCAGGAGCTTTAAGTCTGAACCAGGACTGAACTGTTCTGTTTGTTTTAGGTTTGAAGAAAGTCTTCCTTACTTCAGCGCTGGAGTGGAAATCCTCAGCAGGTACAACACACGCACACACACACACACACACACACACACACACACACACACACACACACACACACACACACACACACACACACACACAGTGCAGACAGCCTTGTTGATGTGAGTGTGTTGTTTCTCTGTAGGTATGAGGACAGCTGGTTTCTGCTCCACAAGAGAACCAAAGACTGCGCCCAGGATGCAGAGGTACGCACGGTGACATCACTGTTTCAGATACCCGCGACTCTCACACACTGCAGTTGTTTCTTTAAAGGTGTCGACAGCAGAGAAGGAGAATATCTCCCTTCATGTTTTTATCTGTGCGGCTCACAGACAGAACATCTTATAGGTCGTAACAATCTCGCCCTGCTGAAAGGCAAACACAGAGACTGGACTCAGAGTCTCCTTCTCTGCTGACACAAAAACAACCTGGAGATGAACGATCAGACGTTTTGTGCTGCAGCAGAAATGTTTTAATCTGATTCAGAACGCCAGTTATTCTAAAGTACTCTTACCTGTGTGTGTGTGTGTGTGTGTGTGTGTGTGTGTGTGTGTGTGTGTGTGTGTCAGGCTGCAGACGGAGACATAGTGATGCTCTCAGCTCACTGGGAGAGAAGAAGAACTGCCCTGACTCAGCTTCAGGAGCAGTTGCAGAGTCTGCCGGCCTTCATCAGTGAACTGGACACCATCACTGCCAACATTGGTTCTTATCTACATCATATATATCTACATTATATATCTTCATATCTACATTATATATATCTACATTTAATTATATATCTTCACATGTTCATACTCATAATTAATACGGCTTCCCTGAGGTCTGGAATAGAAATCTGTCCCGTCTGTGAACATGGAGTCTGAGGCGTCGTGATCTTTGTGATGTTGACGGCTGCTGTAGATTCACTCCTGTCAATACAGGCGTCACCTTCCAGCGTTGTCATCATACAGAAGTTAAAGTTGGTCTTTGTTTTGTTTCATTCTTTAAGGAGAAGTCAGACGTGACAGAGTTAAGCTCTGACTGTTTTCTCCGTGCTGTCAATGTGACGTGTGGCATTCAGGTGACTGTAAAAAAGTCAGGAACTTTGCTTTAATGTCATGAATGGAGGCTGTACTGGCATTTAAAAGTGCAGAGATAAATATACGGATCACACTTTTCTCTTGTTTCATAAAGATAAAAATCCTCCAGTCAGACCAACGTGCTTTTTTTTATTTAGCATGTTTACGACCAGACGTTCTGTCTGATGATGTCTTTATCCACCGTTTAACGCTAACTTGTAACGTCAAAGTTTACTCATCAAGGCCAGGTTATAAAACAAGATTAGATAATCCTTTGTAATCCACATCAGGAACATTTGCTTTGTTACAGCAGCAAAGACCCAAACACAGTCTACAGGCTGTGCACGCACCTTTATTATTACTTTACAATCAATAGAGTACTCGAATGATCGATCACTGCAGCCGCACATGGATTCACCAGGTTTCACTGCTGAAGACAATAACACCAATAATCAATCAATCAATAAATCCTGAGCCGCAGAGCCTCTGAGTGACAGCAGAGTGTGTGTGGTTGCAGCTCTGCTGGAGGGAGACTTCGAGGAGATGGAGAGCAGACTGGTTTACCTGGAGACTCTGTGTGCTCAGTGTGACCAGCACACGTCCAAACAGCATCACATCAACCAGCTGGACGGGTTCAAGAAGAAGAAAAGGTCAGAGGTCAACCCTCACTGAGTGCTATTATCTCGTCCTCCTTTAAACTTGTTCTCCTCAGCTTTAAATTTGGGATCCCGGTTAGAGCTACATGAAGATGGATCTGTTTCTAAAAAGAAATTCAGCTCTGAGTCCTCTCTGTGGACGAATCTGATGGGATGTGTGATCAGAATGAATCCCTGTTGTTATGGGTTCCAATCAGAATGAAGTATTGATTTAAATTAAAGAAGTTAATGGTCCCTAAATGCTAACTGTGTTTGTCCTCTCACAGGAAGGAGCTGGATGCTCTGGAAGGTGAGTTTCCTTCATGTTGTTAGTTTCTGTTTGCTTTGATAGGAGCAGGTTGTGTCGTTGTTCCAGTGAAGAACTCTTAATGGTTCTGAATGTTCTGAATGTTTTGAATGTTCTGAATGTTTTGAATGTTCTGAATGTTCTGTGTGTTCTGAATGTTCTGAATGTTCTGAATATTCTGTGTGTTCTGAATGTTCTGTGTGTTCTGTGTGTTCATAGCGGAGCTGAGTACTGAGCATGCTCAGAAGGTGGCTGAGAAGGAGCAGGTGATGCAACAGAAACTGAGAGAGCGACAGAAAGTCTACGAAGACGCCTTCAACCAAGACGTGAAGCAGTACCTGTCCACCGGGTACCTCCAGACCAGACGTGAGTCACTGTGGGAACTCGGTCTCATCGTGTCAGCCTGTGCACGCACACTCAGGAGAGGCACAGTGTACACACGCACTCAGGAGAGGCACAGTGTACACACGCACTCAGGAGAGGCACAGTGTACGCACACTCTCAGGAGAGACACAGCGTACACACACTCAGGAGAGGCACAGTGTACACACGCACTCAGGAGAGTCACAGTGTACACACACTCTCAGGAGAGACACAGTGTACACACACTCAGGAGAGACACAGTGTACACACACTCAGGAGAGGCACAGTGTACACACGCACACTCAGGAGAGATACAGAGTACACACATACCCAGGAAAGACACAGCGTACACACACACTCAGGAGAGACACAGCGTACACACACACTCAGGAGAGACACAGCGTACACACACACACACACAGGAGAGACACACCGTACACACACACACAGGAGAGACACACCGTACACACACACTCAGGAGAGACACAGCGTACACACACACACACACACACACACACAGGAGAGACACACCGTACACACACACACACTCAGGATAGGCACAGCGTAAATACACACTCAGGATAGGCACAGTGTACACACACACACGCACACACTCAGGAGAGACACAGCGTACACACACACACTGCTTTATTAACCCCTCAATGGTCAAGATATCAAGATATATTTTTCTGCAACAAGTTGTGTGTTTGTGCATGTTAGCTTGCTGCAGGCTGTGAGTCCCTGACCAGGTAAGAACAAAGTAATCCTGTGCTTTAATTCTATCTCTCTCTCTCTGTGCGTGTGTGCGTGTGTGCGTGTGTGCGTGTGTGCGTGTGTGTGTGTGTGTGTGTGTGTGCTCATAGAATCAGCAAGTGCTGATGTTAGTGTTCTGGATCAAATGACCGTGGCTAACACGTCAGACCAGGAGGCACTGGATGACTTCCTGAACTCCACCAGTGAAGACTTCAGCCCGGGATCCTCTCTGACCTCAGGTAACCCCTCAGTGCTGCTCCACATTCAAACACAGCTCTCCTCTGAGGGAAAACCTTCAGTCACTCAGCAGTCCTCTCTGACAGGTCCAGATTTGGAGTCCTGCTCCTCTGAGTCCTCCAGAAGTCTAACGCACGAAACCCCTCCCAAAAACACCCAGTCGTCCAACCAGGACGCAGCGTGGGAGCAGGAGGAGGACGCGGGCAGTGAGGAGAGCGATGATCCCATGGTTCAGTCAGACGAGGAGGACTTCCAGCCCGATGTGTCTCTGTCTGGTCTGCAGGACGTGGGTGCGCTGAAGGGCTCTGATGACAGTGACCCTGCAGACGATCTGCCTTCAGGGTAACCAGAGCCTGGACTCACAAACCCCTGATGCCCTTTTAAAGCCCTCTGACAGCCCGTGATAGGACTCTTTGCTCTCACTCAGCCTTTTCGTTACTTCAGGTGTTTCCAGTCTCTTTAACCCCTCGCTGACGGAGGCAGCAGCTCTGTGGGTAGAATCTGTTTCTGAGTTCAGATCTTGATAATAAAATGAATCATCTTACTCTAACATGAAGGTCTTTGATTGGACAGCCTGACTCAGTCAGACCGATCCTGAAACTGCCCTTGTTAGTAACTTAAACCTGAACACACGGAGAGTAGGACGGATTCTAACAGGCTGGAAAAATCCTTTAAAGTGAACCAAGACTCAGAGGGCTCCAACTCCTGAGCCTCACTGGCAGCATTATTGATCTCTGCTCTCTGTAACTGCAGGATTTAGACTCTTATCTCATCCTATCTATGAAGGAGTTTTAACAAGTCGTCTTTACGACACGTTTACCACCAAGGGTCAGGTTTCAGTCGTAGCAGCTCTGGTTTTACTGACTCGTCATCTCGTCCCTCCCTCCTGAACCAGAGCAGGTTTTAAATCTGCAGAAAAACCAAACACCTGCAGGTCTGTTTGGAGTTCTGCAGCCACTTTAGGTTTTCCTCTCAGCAGGAGGATGAGTGGATTTATTTTTTATTGGTAGCAATCTGCAGTTTCACCACCAGATGGCACTAAACCCGACACCTTGAACTTTAAAGTCCGTTTTGTGATCACGTTGAGATTTGATAAGAGTCATGGTAAGATGATGTGTGATCAGTCCGTCAGCATCATGCTCTCTGGGTTTGACAGATTGGTAATGATGAGGCGGCTGAGTCTCTCCTCTTGTACAACTCCCATAAAAAGAGAATGATAAACCTTCACCTGAACAATAAAGAATCGGTCTGTTCATCTTGTCTGTGGGGTACCTTGAAATAAATCACACACACGTCAGACGTTCAAGCTGCTGAAATGTTTATTGATCACCAGATATACTTGATTGATACAGACTGAAGTATGATGAGCAGATTAAAGAATGAAAATGTGTATAATGGAGGAAAAATCAAACAGGAAGTAAATTACTGAGACGCTGCAGAGTTAGTCAGCTCCTGATTCAAAACCTTAATTTCCAGTGTTTCAGCTCAAGTGTCTGAAAACAGAGTGACAGAAAGTGACAGGACATCCCCTGATTGGATGATTAAATCTGAATATATATCTTCAATTGATTGAGAAACAACCTGATCTTTAATCCCCTTTCTTTTTCTTTCCTTTCCTTTTCTTGTCTTTCTTTTTCTTGTCTTTCTTTTCCTTGCTGTCGCTCTCTTCCTTGCTGTCTCCCTTGTTTTCCTTGCTTCCTTCCTGTCCCTCCGCCTCTCCTTATTTCTTCAGGAACTCTTTGTTGTAGCAGCCCCTCACACCTTTCACCACAGCACATGTCTCGTCTGCCGTGCAGGGGTTCTTCTTGCAGATCAGACTTCCTTTCTCACACTTGCAGTAAAGGCTGCAGGTACTTTCCTCATAGAAGCCCTCCCCAGCCTCCAGGAATCGACCTTTGACCCTACAGCCACAATGAGCCAGCTTCACACAGCCGTCCTGCAGAGGGAGAGTTCAGCATGTGAGCATGTTCATGTGAGGGGACACTTCCTCCTCTTTCACAGAAACGCTCTCTGCTCTAATGTTTTAATTTTTTATCATGTTTAAATAAAGAACTAAAATACGTGGAGAACAAAAACGATCACATGTCACTTGAAGGGGGCGGGGCATAGAGGAGGTTATTACCTTACTCATCAGGTGTCCCTCCTTACACACACAGCCCTCACTAGGCAGGATTCTACAGTCCGCTGGAGGAGATCGAGAGCTGCAGGTGACTGGACAGCCGGGAGCTTTGAGACTGTACTCACTTTTGGCTGGACACTTCATTGCTGAAACACACACACACACACACACACACACGGTATTACCCACATTGCACATACACATACAATCTCCACATCCCCTGAGGAAGAAGCAGTCCCTGCTCCTGTGCCTCCAACATCCCCAAATCTTTAGCGTAGAGTATGTTTGTTCCCTTGAGCGCCCTCTACTATTTACACGTCCACTCTGCAGCCTGTTTCTCTGTTTTTTTACATCATTTCTGAATTTGCGTTGTGTTTGCTGTGTTTTGATTTTCTGTAACTCGTCTTCATGAGCGACATGGTTCAGAGAGCGTATAAAATATGGTCTCAGTGACGTCGCCCATTGGTTCCTGAAGAGAAACTAGTAACCCTTAAACACCCTGCTCCTGACTTTTATGTGAGGGAAAGTCTTTCTGTTCAAAAAAACTAAATCAAAGACTTACGGCAGAACTTTTCTGTCCTCCATGGTTGGACCTCGCCCTCAGCACTCAGACACTCCTCTACATAATCTCTGATGATTTCACAGGCCGCCTCTTCGTTGCCGTTGTTGAGCATCATGTCGTAGACACAGTCTTTGTGGAACTCTTTGGAGTCCAGGAGGTCGATACATCCTGCCAGCGGTCCCTCCTTTGATATTATGATGTCACACACCTGTGTGTAGGGGGGCGGAGCGACGCCGGAGGGGAGGGGCGGGGGACAGTCCTTACCTGAGTGTGGAAAAAACAGTAGCAACATTATTAAAGCATTATTAACAATATGATGATTAAGAAGTCCAATTCAGACAGGCATGATCATAAAGAGACACGCCTCCACATTCATCCTTACAGGACGCCACTACCAACATGGCAGCAACGCTGACGTGTGACCGTGCTAACCAAAGCTGCGTCTATGTGTGAATGTCTGTTGTCCTTCATCCCTAATCAGGTTGTTACAGGTTACAAAGAAGAACCTCACTCAGTCCTCCCGAGTCTCAGAGCAGAGACTCTTTATAAACCTGTAGCAGAGGACCAACGGGGCTGTTAGCAACATGGTTCCTATTGCCCCTCTAGAACACTACACTCCCAAAATGTAGGCCTGCTGGTCATACCTAAAGTCTCCAAAAGTAGTATGAGAGGTAGAGCCTTCAGCTATCAGGCCCCTCTCCTTTGGAATCATCTACCAGTCAGGGTCCAGGAGGCAGACACCCTCTCTACTTTTAAGAGTAGGCTTCAAACTTTCCTTTTTGATAAAGCTTATAGTTAGAGCTGGCTCAGGCTTAGACCAGCTCTTAGTTATGCTGCTATAGGCTTAGACTGCTTTAGGCTTAGACTGCTTTAGGCTTAGACTGCTGGGGAGTAGGCTTTAAACTTTTTTTAAACGTTATTTTGGGGGCGTTATATTTCACAGGATGTTAAAAGAGACAGGAAGTATGGATGACTTGCAACAAAGACTGCAGCTTCTATACATGGGGCGCCTGCTGTGCTAACTGGGCTGATCCTGTACCTGAGCTACACCTGCTATTAATGCGTGTTAGTAACTGTAAACTTCATTGCTCACGGTGGATGGTTAAAGCACTACATGGAAGCTGTTGTGAACCAATAAACACCAGAGGAGCCTGGAGGGTCTGAATGATACGCAGGGGGAGGGTGATGATAATGAAGCGTCTCCTTACACTCTTGAGAGCAGCCCTCCACATCAGACACCCACTGGCTCACTCCAAAATCATTGGCAGAAGCGGCAAGCTGGCCGTTGGGCAGCGTCAGGTCGTCAGCAGCGTCTCCGTTCATGTTTCCACAAAGGCCGCAGGTCGCACCTTCATAACTAGATGCCAGCTCCACCTTCACTGCACTGGAGAAGTCAAAGGACACCTGGAACAAGGTGGACATGAAGGACACATTGATGAAGGTGTTGATGTTTGATCTAACTTCTCTCAGTATCACTACACATCACATCTTTCATACTTCAATGCTCCTTAAAAAAATGCATTACAGGTAGTTTAGCAGGTCACTGAAGGCAGGTGAGTGCCTTACAGTCCAACTCATTCAAGGTCTGTGCTCACGTTCAACATGAAGCAGCGAGACTACACAAACAGCTTTCACTCAGAGAAATATATCCATCGACAGATCGTTGAGAGAAGATTTATGAAATCATAACTCTTTAAATGATAGAGGTAAGATCTGTGTGGAGCTATTGTTTGTTTCCTTGGCATTGTGTACTATTGAACAGGACTGTGTGTGTTTGTGTGTGTTCATGAATACCTTGAGGAAGTGTGTTTCGATGACGGCGTGTCTGTGTTTCTGATAAACCTGCACCAGTGTTCTATTCCATGATACCGGCAGAGTGTTTTCAAGACCATCCACCTGAGGAAAGAAAGCACACAAAAACGTGACTTCGTGTTCCTCGTCTTCAGAGGGCGCTCTTCATCTTCAGTTCATTTACCACAACATCACCTTCAGTGCTCTCTGATGTTTAAAGAGAACACTTCAGTCCTCGCTCTCTGTGGGGACTTGCTCAGTTTGACTACCAACAACTTAAACCATCTTTTCTTTGCCTGGCTTTCTGACTTCTTACCCCGCTGTGTTAAATACTCAACCCTGATTAGTCAAAATCTCAAAACACCGGGTAGAGTACGGGTTTTAAGGTTTGCTTGTATCTAAAAGCTGAACAGATGTAGAACATGTATAAGCCTGAACACCCTGCAGTGTGTGTAAGCGTGTGTTTGTTTCTCACCAGCACTTTGCCTGCGTTTTCACGTGAAAGTGTGAACTCTGCGCCGAAGACCTTAAGAGTCACAGCTCTGGCGTAAGACACTCTTTTGTTGTTGCGGTTTTCGTTCTCCAGAGTTATCTGCAATCCAACATGGTCAGAGGAGAGAGGAGCGAAGGAGGAGAAGAGAACAGAAAGAGAGAGGACGGATAGGAGAGGACAAAAAAATAATGAAATCAGGGAGAGTGAGCGCAGTAAAGTGAACTTTACCTCTGCTTTATATCCTTCCTGTGGTCCCTGTCTAACTCAGGGTCTAAACAGGTGTTACAGCTTAAGAGTGAATCAGGTTTCCGATCTGTTCCTCTAAATTAAAGGTAACACGACACCTTTTCAAAGTTCTCTGTCATAGGTTCATACATTTTAACTCTGACTGAACAACTCCCGAGACATGGTTCTCTGTTTATGAAAATGACAGAAACATGCAGATGTACTGATCGGGTCTATTTCCTGGAGTAGTGAACAACATTTCCGTTACATTTGAACTTAAAAGGAAGGTAATAAGTGTTCAGGTGTTAGTCAGACCTTTAACAGAAACCTGTGAGAACATCCCTGATGGTTTCTTTTTGTGTCTTTATTAAGGTACCAGGATACACCTGCAGATGATAGACAGCAGTGTACAGCGTACCTCAAAGTGCTTATGTCCCCTGACGTCCTTACACACACTGGCCAGATTATACACACAGTTGCCCTGGAAGTCGAACTTTTGACCATCAAAGGATGTGAAGTGTGGGTCCCCGCGTGCGGTGCATGTCTTGAAGCTCATTGGATAACAGTCCTGGACTCCATCTAGAATGCTGCACATCTCTCCGACCTGACATCCAGTTTGCTTACACTTCACCTGTTGTGTGGCTGAGTTGCACACACACTTCTGGTGGCACTCCGGATCAGCCCAGAACTCCTCATGGGGCTTGTAGTAATGTCCTTCATACTCACAGCCACAGCCCTTCTCCCTGATGACACACCTGACAGAGAGGAAGAACATCGAGCTGAGAAATACAAGTTACCTGCAGGCGATATCTGACTGAAACAGAAACGTAAAAGAAGAAAGTTAACTTCAAAAACTGAAAACCTGAAGCTGAACTGACTCCTGGAGATAGATGCTGGACTTATATTACCTGACAGTAAAACTTTGGTTTATTCAGACATTTAGTTTCTTGCTAAAGCCTTTAAATACAGATTATAGTGATATTTTATAATCATACACACACAGAAGGAACAAAGTTGGGTTAAATAAGGAACGCTGAACACTGAGGCTGAACACAGAGATACTTTTTAAGTCTCAAGATAATTAATTAATTCACATGAACACCGTTAAGTCCTTCTGTGAGATAAGATAATCTCTATTATTTGAACAATGAACCTTTAATGAATTTTGGGAATTTTAAACTTACTCTCCTCCACTCATCACATATCCGTCGTCACAGAAACAGCCCTCCACACATATCAGTGGACACACCATAGGCTGAGGACCACAGCTGGCTGGACACGCTGAGCCGCAGGTCTCGTAGTGACCGTGTTCAGGGCACTGAAGAGCTGGAGGGAGGAGTGGGATGGGGGCAGATAGAGAGGAGTGGGGCGTGTTAGACTTGTTAGACTTTTGGTGCAGCCTGGAGCATTGACCTGAATAAGAAGTGGATGTAGTCTCCAGGGATGAAATGTGAAGCAACTATAGAGGAGTCTGAAACCTGCAGTCTCTGTAAAGTCCAGCAGGGGGCGACTCCTCTGATTGTATATCAGTCAATAGTAAATGTTCCTCCTTCTCCTCAGCTGCTTTGTTCCCTCAGTAAACACTAATGAGTTTAGTTTCTTCTTCAACACAGCATGATGTTCATATAGGGAATGATGGTCAGAGTCACAGAGAGTAGGAAGAGGTGGCGGAGTCAGACAGGAGGAGGAGTCAGAGGGGATGGAGTCACACAGGGGGAGGAGTCAGAGGGGATGGAGTCAGACAGGGGGAGGAGTCAGAGGGAACGGAGTCAGAAAGGGGGAGGAGTCAGAGGTGGTGGAGTCAGACAGGTGGAGGAGTCAGAGGGAACGGAGTCAGAAAGGCATGACAAATGTTTTCTTCATTGTGGTTTTTAACTAAAAGGTACTCTGAAGAGTAAGCTGCATACTTCATCAGGGTTAGGTCTGCATGATGAGTTAAATCTGTGATTTGTGATAACATCATAAAGTACAGGGTGCACATCATCTTTAACTCACAGGTTCTCAGCCTTTTGGCTTTCCCTCATGGTTAAAGTTTGCAGAATGTCACGTCTGAATCCAAAGAGAATATTTCACACCCCATCTTCCCTCCAACTAGTAAAAGTTAAAAAACAGTATTTATATAAAATACTTTAAATCTACTACAATAAGTTTACTGCAACTTGTTATTTGTAATGCGATTAAGATTTAAACTGAGGTTCATAATGTGGCTCCATTTTGTGTGATTTGTCCTCTTAAGAACTGAACGAAAACGAATGTTTCCGCAGCTCAATCCTCTTTTCTAAAGATGCTCCCACTGCTGGCTTCAAAATAACGTGCAACATTGAAATTCCCAACTTGCGACCTAAAACCAGGAAGTGACCTCACTGCGGCTACGTCCACCTCCTGAGGTGTGCAAAGCGTAATATGTTTGACTTACGACATCCGGCCTTTTCCCTCCACGGGGCCGTCGATGCTTTGCTTTCCTGACACTTTGTCATGTACGCGCTCAGAGCCTTACACAGCACATCCTGTCGCCCTTCATTGAGGCAGACGTCATACAAACAGTCCTTCACAAACTCTTCGACTGAAACACTGGCGTGACAGCCGGCGAAAGGTCCGGCCTTATCATTCAGAATGCCGCAGAACTCTGGACCAGTGTACCTGAGGAGGAACAAAAGAGAAGACTGAGAGTTTGAGACCAGCACATTTCATCACCCTGTGTAATCATCAAAACATTTGAAGACGTTACTTCTTGCGGTCCTCCTGTGAGCACTGAGGACACTCCCCCTCACAGTGATGGAAACAGAACGGGTCTCCATCAGGGGTGCTCCAAGACGCCGCCCAGTCCGTCACATTAGCAGTAATGCTTCCTCCTGCAGTGGTCAGGTCATCTGACCTGTTTCCATTGTAGTTACCACAGAGTCCGCCAACATTACCAAAGTAGCTGCTGCTTAATGTGATCATGACAAAAGCGGCCCAATCAAAGGTGACCTCCACGCCAATGTCGCTCCTGATTGTTCCTCTTACTCCAGATTGGCTGATGGAGAATCTTCCTTCGATCGTGACGGGGAGTTCCTCCCTGATGCCGTCCACCTACAGGGAAACACCACCCACAGTTATTCCCCATACAAGGTGAACATTTCACTCTGGAATCATGCTTCAGTGGAAAACCTGAGTGCTGTTATCTGACGGATGAAGCTGGATCACTAAAACATAAACATTTGAATGTTACTGCTCAGAGATCCATCAAACTAAAATAACACAGATGGTTAAAGTTCCACAGCTTACGTTAGCATTTAGCCTCTTCACTGCTAACACTACTATATCTCACAATGTAAATTAAATGGTAATATATGAGCTGGGGTTAAATGCTCCACAAACTCAAACAGTGTCTCTGTGCGCCAAATGAGCCATTACTCATCAAACTGTGTCCCCTTTAAACGCAAACCAGACTAAGTGCCAAAAACTCTTCATTCACAAAGACCAGCACTAACAGCCGCGCACAGTTAGAGTGAGATTTTAACCGTCTGCTGACAGCTGGTGTAACCATACGGACACAGCAGCCTGCTTTCCATGCTAAGGGTCACATCAAAACCAAACTGCCAGCTTGTTAATGTGTATGAGTCATTAGTCCATAATTTCCAGTTGTTGAAATGCTCTACAGTTAGACTCACCAGTATCATATCTTCCACTCCACTGGGGATGTCGATACGATGGCCCAGCATCTCCACAGTGACTGAATGCACGAAGGAGCCTTCAGAGTTTCCTCTCAGCTCGCCTTTCATGGTCACAGTTACATCCGGCAGGGATGAATCCGCACCTGAAGGATCAGAAAAACTCTTAGAAGAGCTCAGGTGTGTAGCAGTGTCTGTATGTTGGAATATATTTGAGGTATCTGAATTCACTATGTGGGGAATATGTGGTGAAGAGAGGCTGCATGACCACAGAGAAGACAGATCTCAACCTCTGAGTCGACCACACTGTTCTCAGTCTTAATTGTTGTTAAAGTTCTAAGGATGAATAAAGCAAATCTGTTGTGTGGAGTCTGCCAGGTAAAATCACACCTGTAGTGCTGAGTAGGATGTAGCTACAGGTTCCCTGGAAGGGGTAGGTCATGCCGTCGAGCGTGCTGAAGTGAGGGTCTCCAAAAGCCCAACACATGGCCTTAGAGTCTGGCACACACTCACCCTGACCCTCTGACACCTCACAGTGCTCCTTCACCCTGCACTTCATATCGGCACACGGGTCTGAAACACACAGACAATATTTAGAAAAGATAAGATAAGGGAGGACAGGATTACAGTCCTGAGGTAAGTATCTGACCTGTGGAGAAGCAGCCAATTGTTCCATCCTTGTTGCTACACTCCTCCCCCTCCTGGCAGCTGAAGTCCTTACAGCTCAGAACTCCAGACTCACAGGAACAGATCTTTGAACAGCCCTCTGACAGCACTGATGTCCCCGCCTGAAACAGAGTCACTCATGTTATCATAGAGCACCGACAACTAGCTGAACATTACTGAATATGATACACACATAGGGCCTCTGTTTTATTTGTTTAATAAAAAATACATTTTATAATCTTCATGTTTTCATATTTCAGGCCCCGAACGACAAACAGGCACAGAAAGTCTGAGCATAGCTCGATTAAACTGCTTCAGTAAACTCTGAACCTGAAGCTGAATGAGTGTTACAATGAAGAAGTCAACATGGATGAAGGTTCTTACTTTATAATACCGTCCATCCACAGAACAGCCACACTTCTCCACTGGGACACACTTTGCTCCATCAAACAACAGGTCGTCGTCACACTGGCAGCCCTCCTGACAGGCCGGCGGAGCGGCTGAGTCCTGAAGGGAGGAGCAGGTGGAGGACGAGGTGGAGGGGCACAGATCATAGTGACTCCCCGATGGACATGTCAGCGCTGCAGAGACAAACCCAGAGGCAGAGACTCAGAGCTGAAGAGGCGTGCCGGGATTTCTGTGGCCTGAATTCAGCAGCTTTTCTGACTTCTGGTTCTTAAATATTCACTAATTGTTGATTTCATTCGTTTTTTAACCATGTGCAGCTTGACCAGAGTACTAACACCTGAATGCAATAAAACTCCCTCTCCCACATGAGATCAGAGTTCAAAACATTTTCAGACATTATCAGTGCAGTCCTTCTGCACCGATGGTGATGGAGAGAGAAAACAAGCTCACATCTTTAAGGTTATTCTTGTCTGAGAGAGCTGGTATATAAAGCTCATTCTGGGGAAATCAAAGTTTCTTTCTCAATATATTTATATTCATAATCAGCTGTGCTCATGCTAATTTCATCCAGATGAACGTATCTACATTCAGCTGCAGTGATCACCCTGACTCAGACTTACGACAGAACTTGTCGCTCCTCCACTCCTTTATTTTGGCTCCGGCGAGCTGACACTGTGTGACGTAACTCTGGATGTGTTGACATAGGAGCTTGTCGCCTCCTTTGTGTGTGGCCATCTCCCTAAAAACACAAACCACACAAACTTTACACAGGAAGCCAAAATCAATCAATCAATCAATCAGAATCAACGCATCACACATTAGGTCTAACCTGACCTGAATCTGAACACCAGGAATGATGCTGTAACATAACCCTAAACAGATCATGTTGAACTCTGACTGATCACATGACTGCTTTCCTTCTTCAACAGTTTATCCAGATCACTTAAACCGCTCTGATTACAGGTCAAAGTGAATAAGTGCACCTGAAATGTTGCCTAAAGTAATCTGTCACTGAGGAGGGAAGGAGCTTGTAAAGCCAAATGAACACAACAGGAAGTTCTTTAACATAAAATCAACACATATGTAGTTTAAGGAAAGGTCATGTGAGTGAATGTTTGTAAAATATGTAAATGAAAGTATGATAATAAATATCAAAGTATAACATGTAAACATTGACACTGTGTGTATGTGGGTTTATGTCCTTACTTGACACAGATGTCGTAGAATGGAGTCGGGCTAACTGAAGAGTGGCATCCCTCAAACGGGCCCTGTGCTGATTTGATGATGTCACAGGCCTTTTGAGACTCTGGAACCTCCTCTTTATCAAGCCCAGGACAGGGAGTGTCTCCGCAGTCCACCTCGCACTGGACGTCGTCTTTCTCTACAACCCAGAATGCCGCTGCAGCCAACGGATCCCCTTTCCCCTCCATGGAGTCATCAGACGGGTCGGCGTTGAAGTTTCCACAGAGACCGCTTGGAGCGCTGTGATAGGTCGATGGGATTTGTAACACCAAGTCTGCCACTGTGTTATAGGTCAGCTTCAGACCAAAGTCGGTCTCAACCACGATGTGGATGCCATTTTGATATACTCGAACTTTGCCCTCGTTCAGTGACAGAGGAAGGGAGACTCTGATGCCATCGACCTGAGACAAAAATCAAACACATCTACAGGTGAGCTGTTATCATCATCACCTTGAGTCATGTGAGGAGCTGACCCCTAAGCTAACCGGGCTTTAGATTTTATATCGGGACTCTCCAAGACCAGAACTGCTCTTTACACTCAATCTCATAAAATCTGACTTTCTTTAAAACTAGAATAAAACAACACAGAAAAAAAAAATTGAACACCTCCAATCTTAACCACAGATTTAAAAAAAAACAACCAAACAAACAAAACTTGTCAACTTGTTTGTGTCTTAAATGATGGGCAGATAATAATTTTCTTTATTGCTGCTGATGATGGTTCCAGAGAGTTTGAGAGGTGGTGTGTTGTTTGTGTCCATGTCTCTGTTTAAACTTTTGATTTTCTGCCAGAATGTCTTACAAAAAGAACCAAACATCAGTCTTACCTTGACTTCCCAGCTGACTCCTGCTTCCATGGTGAATTCAGTGTCTTCAACTTTGATAACCACGTTGCGAGAGACTGAACCGTCTTCAAGAGTTTTCTGCTCCACAAACACAGAGTAGGCCGGCTTCCCTCCATCGATCTCCTCCACCTCTGACAGGATGAACAGACAGTCTCCCCACAGAGGAAACTCCTGCAGGACGAGAGACAGATTAGAGATGGGGTTATTATAGTTTACATACAGTCTATGGATGCTACACATGATCCTGGATAATGAGCTTACTCTAACCTCATGAAGAACTAAAATACTTTACCTGTCCGTCAAAGGAGCGGATGGTTCTGACTCCGCTCACAGAACAAGAACCGATACTTTTGGGTTCACAGGAGTTGGAGCCGTCTTTCAGAACACACTTCTCATGTTCTGAACATTTGAAGGTAGAGTCACACTGAATCTGTCCTCCGTCTGAACACACACACCGAGTGTCACAGGACTGTCCACGGAAGAACGTCTGAGGACAGAGGACAGGTGAGTGACAGAACCTGTTCATGCATATACCTTTATATGTATTCACATATTTATCTGCAGATTAAGCACAGAGGAGCTGTTCTGCAGGTGTGTTACCTGTCCGTTCTGATAGTACTGCCCTCCGTCCTGGCAGCCACAATCTGCCACAGGGACACACTTGTCGTGACTCATGATGAAGCCATCATCACACACACAGTCTTCCCCACAGGAGGCGCTCTCGTCACAGCCATCAGCTGGGGCGAGGTCGCTGCAGGTGAGCTGGCAGGGGTCGGCACACAACTCATAGTGACTGTTTGCAGGACAAGATAGAGCTGTAGGGAGTCACAGAGAGAGACAGTAAGATTAAATACACAGGGAGTGGGACAACTTTTATTCCTTTCTTTTTTAACTTCAGCTTGGACTCAAAGGTCTCCCATCATTGTTGTTTTTAATGCCAGGTGAGCTCATCAAATAAACTCTACACAAAACACACACTACTGATGGATGGATGGATGTATAACAGATGAATGTATGATGGATGAATGTATAATGAATGATGGATGGATGGACGGAAGGATGGACGGATGGATGATGGATGGATGGATGTATAACAGATGGATGTATGATGGATGGAGGGATGGATGATGGATGGATGGATGTATAACAGATGGAAGTATGATGGATGGAGGGATGGTGCTGACTTACGACAGAAGTTTTCGCTCCTCCAGCTCTCCACTTTAGCCCCTGCTTCCTGACAGGCGGAACTGAAAGCTGATAGGCTGCTGCACAGAGCGGAGGCGTGTCCTTTGTACATACACATGTCAAACACACAGTCGCTGAGGAACTCTGTGTGATCCAGTTTACTGTGACACTGACTGTAGAGACGGAGAAACAGAGTGAGGACACAGAGTGAGGACACAGAGTGAGGACACGGAGTGAGGACACGGAGTGAGGACACAGAGTGAGGACACAGAGTGAGGACACAGAGTGAAGACACAGAGTGAGGACACAGAGTGAGGACACAGAGTGAGGACACAGAGTGAGGACACAGACTGAAGATGATAAACTGATAAATAAACTCCACATAACTAACAACCCTTCAGTTTGTGATCATCAGTGGTCTGAAATGTCTGGTATTATCTACTTACTGGCCTTTAAATGGTGACCACTCAAAGGTCTGAGTATAACATCCTTTAAATACTGCAGCTGACCTCCACCAGCCCTCTGCAGAAAAGTTTCCTTCTTACTGTGTGTGACTGATTCTATTAGCACAATCAGCTCTGGGCACAGAGATGTTCTTGGCTCTGCAGCGTGGTTTGTGGTGCATTTAAACCTTTCCTGTGTTTTTGCTGTTTGAGCCCATTTTGAATTTTCACATTTTTTATCACAGTTTTTTTCTGAAATCCTACTGGGGTTAATTTTCTCTTGAAAACAAATACATGAATCAATTCAACCCAACAAAATCTGTTTCAGTACAACCACAGGACCCACCTGAATGGTCCTTCCTTGTCAGAGATGATGCCACAGTAGCGCCTCTCCTGGTACAGTGGGATCATTGCAGGTTCACACTCAGGACATTTACCTCCTGGACAGTCACTGGTGCAGCCGAAGTCTCCTCCAACCTGCGTTCAATCACACCAACATGTGAGAATACTCAGAGGTAGCTCTCTTCAAACACACTTTTAAGACATTACAACAAAACATTGTCGAAAAAGGTTGTTTGAAACTTCACTCCTTGATCTCAAACATTTTACACAAGGGCACAGACTCTTATTGCTGTTCATTAAAGCTCCTAAAACATTTTTTTTCTTTCAACATTGTTGCATCATGTTCCGCCACAAGTGTCTCTTCCTGAGCTCAACGTGCTGCAGTAGGAGGATAAATCAGTGGGCTAACGTTTCCCACAAAAACACCTATGACACACAAAATATCAGGAAGCTGTCATCGCTCAGTCTCTCTGTCTGTCTCACTCTCATAAGGGTCCTGGGTGATCTGACGACAAGAAGACAGCTTCCAAATGTGTCTCCAGGTACCACTTGTGATCAGACTGGAGAGAGAGAGAGCTGTCATCCAAAAACTGAACAGAGCTTGTCGCTAGGAATTTCTCCTCTGAGTGTTTCTCAAAGACGCAAATGAAACCATGAAAACCTCCAATCAAAGAAACACAAACCTTCCAGCTGCCACCAAATTCATTAACGTTCTTAGTCTGAGTGCCGTCCAGTTTCAGGTAGTCATCTCCTTTGTTGCCGTTGAAGTTTCCGCACAGGCCTGAAACAGAGAAACAGAAAGAACCATAGCAGTCAAATCAACATGGAAATGGAGCAAGAAGATGTCATCACGCTGGGTTGTGTTCCTCCTGCTTTTGCTCTCCATACATAGACTGTTTTTCCTGCACACACCAAAGCCTGCTAACACCTGATTGTTTAAACTACTACAACAATGAACGTGCAAACAGAAACCTGAACACTTCCTAATATAAATCTGGACCTTTGCCTTCAGATTCCATGTTTTCATGTAGAGCTCCAAAAGAAATGTCTAACCTGAGCTTCCTGTTAAAGGAACAGTTATCTATATTTTGATAACCTGCATTGAGTCACATCAAACTTACCGACTGTTTCTTCTGAGTATGAACTGGGCAGAATCA
Organism: Notolabrus celidotus; assembly: GCF_009762535.1. NCBI lineage: Eukaryota > Metazoa > Chordata > Actinopteri > Labriformes > Labridae > Notolabrus > Notolabrus celidotus. Next base: position 22,580,606 of record NC_048283.1, read on the forward strand.
CCTTGACGTGGGCACTCCAGTCGAATTTGAGTGTCAAACCAAAATATGTTTTCACCACACCGAATCGTCGTTGTCTGAGTGCGATGAGTTTTCCATCCTCAAAGTTGAACGGCAGATTGACTGCTTGACCATTCACCTGGTGGGATAAACAGTGGCATCATTTATTGAACACCTTCTTGTTCTTAGTAGCTCTGATGATACAGTGGATTCATTTAAAGGGTGCATCAAATCAATGTGGATTTTTCAATTTAAGTTCAAGACAGATCAAAATACAATTAAACCCGTGTAACTAACTCATCGTACCGTTATCTGTCCTGGCTTGATGCGGCTCATGCCAACAGTGACGTTTCCAAACACGGTGAGAAAGGCGGACTTGGTGAAGGACACGCTTGTTTTCCGCCCTCTGTGCTCGTTAGTGACCAGAACCTGGAACGGTTCCAGGTTCTGCTGGGAGCCTTCGACCAGCTGAGCTAGGACGTAGGTACAGGTGCCCTGGAAATCAAACTTCTTGTTGTCAAAGGTTCTACAGTGGGGGTCTCCGGAACACTTGCATGAGCCGTAGGTTGTTGGGTAGCAGTCCCTGATCCCCTTCTTCACAGCACACTGCTCGCTCTTCTTGCAGCTGACTGGTTCACACTTCATGAAGAATAGAGCAGAATGTAAGATCACAGGGAGACCAATGGAACCAGAAAAGATCAATAAACTCTGTGCTGCATGTGTGTTCATGAGTTTATCTTTATATATTCAATATTCATAAACCAGGATGTCCCACACAGAGCTGACTGAAGTCTGAAATATCTCACTCACACAAACTCCCACGTACTAACCTCGGCTTTCCCGTTCTTGCATTCACACCTGGAGGTGCAGGTGTTGTCCCCCCAAAACTTGGCGCCTGCTGGGTAATACTTGCTCTGATACTGACATCCACACTGGGCCTGAGGGACGCACCTGAAACAGATAGAGATCATTGAGATCTCATTTGATGGCCTATCCTGTTAAGTCTCATATAAATAAATATGAAACATGAAGATATAAAATGTTGAGCTAACTATTTGCTATTTGCACTCTTTGCTTTAAGGGTGAGCAAATAGTTCACCAGTTTCAGAAAAATGTTCCTCAGAGAAAAATGACAAAGAATGAGTGGATTTCATCGTCTACAGCACATAATATCATTAAAAGATTCAGAGAATCTGGAGTCTTCTCTGGATCTGGGCCTGTCTAAGATGGACTGAGGGGAAGTGGAAAACTGTCCTGTGGTCTGATGAATTAAAATCTGACATTCTTTTTGGAAACCATGGAGGCTGTGTCCTCCGCTCTAAAGAGGAGAGGCACCACCCACAGTTAATTTCCAAAGCCTGCAGTCTGGTTTGTTTCCCTGAAGCTTTTGTTTCAACAAGAATCAGTGTAATGTCTGAATATTAGTAGCAGCATTAGCGGGTTACCTGTCCCCACTGAGCACACGTCCTTCATCACACTGACATCCACCCACACAGGAATCTTTACAGAGCTCCTGACTGTCCAGAGCCGAGCAGGAGGCGGGACATGCTGAACCACAGGATTCATAGTGACTTCCTGCTGGACAGGACGGGACTGCAGAGAAGGAGAGCATTGGTTGATGTGTTAGAACTCATTGTTAGTACGACCTGGGAGGAGCAAAGCATCTGTGTCTAAACTTTAATCATAATAGAACAAAACCCTCAGAGAGTATCCAGTTTTTTTACTTGTTATTTTCTTTTTGGAGCACCGTAAATATTCAACAGACCAATGTTGAAATACGTTCATGTTCCTATCCTGTAGTTTTTATCTCAACAGATTTCAAAGTGTAGTAAGGACTGATCATTTTCTGAGTAACTTACTGCAGCCGGACTGCTCTCTCCACTCTGCACCAACTTTGACTCCTTCTGACAAACAGGACTCAACGTAAATCTCCAGGTGTTCACAGAGGATCTTTTTGGCACCTGGATAGGAAAAAACCCACATCAACACATTAATGTTTCCAAAATCACCTCATTTTACTCAAACTCCCCCAAATCCTAAATCAACTTTGTGATCATTGAGGTAGTATTTGTACCGTTATTGGCACAGACGTCGTAGACACAGTCGTCCAGCTGCCCGGAGGGGTGGACGGTTTTGTGGCAGGCTGCGAACGGTCCGTCCTCTTTGGACATAAGTCCGCAGAGTTTGGGGTTTCTGAAGTGCTCCTGCTGCGTCAGTGAACATTGAGGACAGCGACCGCCGCAGTTATCACTACAAAACAGATCTGGATCCTCCACCTTCCAGTTCTTGATCATCTCCAGCACTATGGGGATACTTTTGGCTGCAAGACACAAAAAACAACACAGACTGTGAACCTGACGAGTGCTGACAGTGTTTAATGACACTACTTGCAACGCGCCTACCTAGTTATGATTGTGAAATGTGAAATCAACAAGACGTCTTCTTGATTACAGTTACATTTTGTTCATGTTAAACAACTGATTACGGTTTTCTTTTCTGTCTCCTCACATTTGGGGTCCGGCAGGTCGTCCTTTTTGTCTCCATTGTAGTTTCCACACAGTCCTCCCATGTGGTCGAAATAAGAAGAAGGTGCTGTGATTATCAGCCTCATGTTCCAGTCGTATTTTACAATCAGGCCAAAGTCGGTGGCAAGGAGAGCGTAGCCGCCACTCCGCCTCACAGTGACCTCCCCCTCCAGCAGATTGACAGGCAGGTGCTGAAGCTCTCCATTCACCTGAAGGTAACAACAAGTCATGTAAGTGAACAAACTGCAGAGGCAAAATGAAAAACCTTTAAATACCAAAGGTAACTCTGTAGTAACAGACATTACACAAACCCTTAACAAAACTGTAATTCTTATTTGTGTACAACAACAATTTGTGGCTGTAATTTGCAAAACCTTTGACACAAGGATTCCTAGAGAAGAAAACATGTCTTCAAGTTTTAACACGGCACATTATAAGTCACCTGAAAACTTGGCATCGCCTGTGGATTACAGGTATTGCTTGTTACAGTGAGTGTGTTACCTCTACTCGTCCTTTAGCCATGCTGATGACTATCGTCTGTCCATGAACAGTTACGGTCACTGTCCTCACATAGGATACTCGCTTGCTTCCTCGGTGGTTATTCTTGACGGTTACAGTGAAAGGAGTGAGATCGTCCGCTGGCTTTGCAACTGTTGCCATAGTGTAGGTACAGGAACCCTGAAAGGGATGATATCAGTCAATCAAAACGGTTTCTGGAGCCAGTTTCATAGTGATTATAAAAACTGATCAGGACGAGTTACTATCAAACTTCACTTTCCTCTAAGATATTACAAGTTTTTTTGAGAAAAACTGAGCTGGAGAGTATTTCTGTTGTCACAGCTGATTCTTATGCTGATTTATATTCAAGTGTTTCATTTTCCAAAGATTCAGTTTGAATAAGTTATTTGATAATATGATCATAAATATTTGATAATATTCCAACTGGGTCAAGGCAGATGGCTGTCTAACATGAGTCTGGTTCTGCTCGAGGTTCCTGCCTGTTAAAGGAAGTAACAATATATATTATATCTGATAACAGACTTCCTCTCCCTCGGTGGCGCTGTTCTTACCTGGAAGTCATAGCGTCTTCCATCAAACGTACAGAAGTGGGGGTCTCCCATGGCTTTGCATGTTGAGGTGGAGGTATGGACACACTCTCCGTTCACACAGCGCTCCTTTGATCGACACTGTACGTCTTCACAGGGGTCTTTGGGTGGAGGGGTAACTACAGGAAAAATGTGTGTGGGTCAGTTTAAACTTCCACTCTTGTTTTTTTTTTTTACACCAGGTACTAACTCTGAATATCTCACTTTATTCTTCACATTATATCTTTCATTTTATTTCAAATGTTATGACTTTGTTATATTACATTTTAAACATTTATTCTTTTCTCAACATTTGGGCCTTACCTACCTCAACATTTTAATGCATGAGAGTGTATAATACCACCTGAACATAGCTGCTCCTTTTGTAAAGTGTCTGCAGATAACATTTGATGTGGTTTAGTGTTATATAGATAAGGACTGATTCAGATTGAAGACCAGCAGCAGTTTGTATCAGTAAGTTTTCCTGAAATAGATGTGACTCTTGGTTTAAGTAATAAAGAGACAAACAGGTAGAAACAAAAACACTTAAGATAAAGGAGGACAGGATTACAGTCCTGAGGTAAGTATCTGACCTGTGGAGAAGCAGTCGATTGTTCCATCCTTGTTGCTACACTCCTCCCCCTCCTGGCAGCTGAAGTCCTCACAGCTCAGAACTCCAGACTCACAGGAACAGATCTTTGAACAGCCCTCTGACAGCACTGATGTCCCCGCCTGAAACAGAGTCACTCATGTTATTATAGAACACCGACAACTAGCTGAACATTACTGAATATGATACACACATAGGGCCTCTGTTTTATTTGTTTAATAAAAAATACATTTTATAATCTTCATGTTTTCATATTTCAGGCTCCGAACGACAAACAGGCACAGAAAGTCTGAGCATAGCTCGATTAAACTGCTTCAGTAAACTCTGAACCTGAAGCTGAATGAGTGTTACAATGAAGAAGTCAACATGGATGAAGGTTCTTACTTTATAATACCGTCCATCCACAGAACAGCCACACTTCTCCACAGGGACACACTTTGCTCCATCAAACAACAGGTCGTCGTCACACTGGCAGCCCTCCTGACAGGCCGGCGGAGCGGCTGAGTCCTGAAGGGAGGAGCAGGTGGAGGACGAGGTGGAGGGGCACAGATCATAGTGACTCCCCGATGGACATGTCAACGCTGCAGAGACAAACCCAGAGGCAGAGACTCAGAGCTGAAGAGGCGTGCCGGGATTTCTGTGGCCTGAATTCAGCAGCTTTTCTAATTTCTGGTTCTTAAATATTCACTAATTGTTGATTTCATTCGTTTTTTAACCATGTGCAGCTTGACCAGAGTACCAACACCTGAATACAATCAATCTCCCTCTCCCACATGAGATCAGAGTTCAAAACATTTTCAGACATAATCAGTGCAGTCCTTCTGCACCGATGGTGATGGAGAGAGAAAAACAAGCTCACATCTTTAAGGTTATTCTTGTCTGAGAGAGCTGGTATATAAAGCTCATTCTGGGGAAATCAAAGTTTCTTTCTCAATATATTTATATTCATAATCAGCTGTGCTCATGCTAATTTCATCCAGATGAACGTATCTACATTCAGCTGCAGTGATCACCCTGACTCAGACTTACGACAGAACTTGTCGCTCCTCCACTCCTTTATTTTGGCTCCGGCGAGCTGACACTGTGTGACGTAACTCTGGATGTGTTGACATAGGAGCTTGTCGCCTCCATTGTGTGTGGCCATCTCCCTAAAACACAAACCACACAAACTTTACACAGGAACCCAAAAATCAATCAATCAATCAATCAGAATCAACGCATCACACATTAGGTCTAACCTGACCTGAATCTGAACACCAGGAATGGTGCTGTAACATAACCCTAAACAGATCATGTTGAACTCTGACTGATCACATGACTGCTTTCCTTCTTCAACAGTTTATCCAGATCACTTAAACCGCTCTGATTACAGGTCAAAGTGAATAAGTGCACCTGAAATGTTGCCTAAAGTAATCTGTCACTGAGGAGGGAAGGAGCTTGTAAAGCCAAATGAACACAACAGGAAGTTCTTTAACATAAAATCAACACATATGTAGTTTAAGGAAAGGTCATGTGAATGAATGTTTGTAAAATATGTAAATGAAAGTATGATAATAAATATCAAAGTATAACATGTAAACATTGACACTGTGTGTATGTGGGTTTATGTCCTTACTTGACACAGATGTCGTAGAATGGAGTCGGGCTAACTGAAGAGTGGCATCCCTCAAACGGGCCCTGTGCTGATTTGATGATGTCACAGGCCTTTTGAGACTCTGGAACCTCCGCTTTATCAAGCCCAGGACAGGGAGTGTCTCCGCAGTCCACCTCGCACTGGACGTCGTCTTTCTCTACAACCCAGAATTCCGCTACAGCCAACGGATCCCCTTTCCCCTCCTTGGAGTCATCAGACGGGTCGGCGTTGAAGTTTCCACAGAGACCGCTTGGAGCGCTGTGATAGGTCGATGGGATTTGTAACACCAAGTCTGCCGCTGTGTTATAGGTCAGCTTCAGACCAAAGTCGGTCTCAACCACGATGTGGATGCCGTTTTGATATACTCGAACTTTGCCCTCGTTCAGTGACAGAGGAAGGGAGACTCTGATGCCATCGACCTGAGACAAAAATCAAACACATCTACAGGTGAGCTGTTATCCTCATCACCTTGAATCATCTGAGGAGCTGACCCCTAAGCTAACAGGGCTTTAGATTTTATATCGGGGCTCTCCAAGACCAGAACTGCTCTTTACACTCAATCTCATAAAATCTGACTTTAATCTCAATCTAATTTCTTTAAAACTAGAATAAAACAATAAAGAAAGAAAAAACATGTAACATGTTGTTTTTTTTAAAACAAACAAACAAAAAACTTGTCAACTTGTTTGTCTCTTAAGTGATGGTCAGATAATAAGCAGGACAATGTATAGTTTCTGGTGTATATGCCATATGGAACCTCTTCAGGGTGAAACAAGAGATCTCTGCTTCATGTCAGGCCCTTGTCCCACCCTTCTTGAACCTGTTGGAATAGTTCAGGGTTTTCTTACCCCTTCCTATCCTTGGATAGATCTATGGTGGAAGGAGGAGGAGGGAGGCAAAGGACTCAAGAGGTTACACGATACAGTGGACCATGTCACCAAAATAAATATGTAAAGAAATAAAGAAAAAGATGATGGCAGGTGATAGAAATCTCAGGCTTGATTCTCCAGAGGTTTGACCAGTCTTCTATTTCGGTGATACATTGTTGGAGTTTAGATGTGGACCTGTATCAGAGATCGTCTGCAAACTGTGAAACTTTGGCTGTGGTGGATGGGAGGTAGTAAATGTTGGAGATGTAGAGGAGGAAGAGGAGGAGGCTGAGAACTGAACCTTGGGGGACTCCTGCTTGGGGGATGAAGAGGGTGGAGATGGAGGTGGAGACTTTGATCTTAATTTGTGGGTTTTGGAGAAAGTTTGAGATGATGGTTTGGCTGGGTTTTGGGAGTTTGAGGTTGTTTTCCAGAAGTCTGTAGATGAGTCCTCGTGCCATACTTTGTAAAATGCTTTTTCTATGTCAGAGAATATTTCCAGGGTGATGTGTTTTTTATTGAAATTTCTATGGATGTCTTCTGATGGCCGGAGGATGTTGCCTGTGGTGGTTCTGCTTTTTCTGAATCCTGCTTGGTGAAGTGAGAATAGCCCGAGTGATTCTATGTGGTTGGTGAGTCGTGAGGTGAGTATTCTCTCAAACAGTTTCCCAATATGGCTGAGGAGGCTGAGGAGGCTGAGGAGGCTGAGGAGGCTGATGCGGCGGTACCTTGTGGGGCGGTACCTTGTGGGGATCTTTGCCGGGTTTATGGGTCATTGTGATGACTGCTGTTTCCCAGGGTGAGGCGAAATGTCCAGTTGTGAGGCAGGTGGTGAGGAGCTGTCCAAGGTTCTGCAGGAAGGTGACTGGGGGCTTGTTTTATAAGGATGGGGTGGATGTTGTCTTCTCCAGGGGATTTTCTTCAGGTGCAGTTGGATTTCTTGAGTTGTGACAGAGTTGGTGAGGGGGTGGTAGTCTGCAGTGGGATGTGCTGTATTGATCTGTTTATGGTCATGTTTGGATATTTTTCCTGAGTCTACCAGGTGTTTCCGTATTGTTGAAGAGTGGGTTGTTTGGGGTTGAGTGGCTGTTTTACAGGTGGCTGCAGAAGAGTGTGGCTTTTTCTTTATTGCTGCTGATGATGGTTCCAGAGAGTTTGAGAGGTGGTGTGTTGTTTGTGTCCATGTCTCTGTTTAAACTTTTGATTTTCTGCCAGAATGTCTTACAAAAAGAACCAAACATCAGTCTTACCTTGACTTCCCAGCTGACTCCTGCTTCCATGGTGAATTCAGTGTCTTCAACTTTGATAACCACGTTGCGAGAGACTGAACCGTCTTCAAGAGTTTTCTGCTCCACAAACACAGAGTAGGCCGGCTTCCCTCCATCGATCTCCTCCACCTCTGACAGGATGAACAGACAGTCTCCCCACAGAGGAAACTCCTGCAGGACGAGAGACAGATTAGAGATGGGGTTATTATAGTTTACATACAGTCTATGGATGCTACACATGATCCTGGATAATGAGCTTACTCTAACCTCATGAAGAACTAAAATACTTTACCTGTCCGTCAAAGGAGCGGATGGTTCTGACTCCGCTCACAGAACAAGAACCGATACTTTTGGGTTCACAGGAGTTGGAGCCGTCTTTCAGAACACACTTCTCATGTTCTGAACATTTGAAGGTAGAGTCACACTGAATCTGTCCTCCGTCTGAACACACACACCGAGTGTCACAGGACTGTCCACGGAAGAACGTCTGAGGACAGAGGACAGGTGAGTGACAGAACCTGTTCATGCATATACCTTTATATGTATTCACATATTTATCTGCAGATTAAGCACAGAGGAGCTGTTCTGCAGGTGTGTTACCTGTCCGTTCTGATAGTACTGCCCTCCGTCCTGGCAGCCGCACTCTGCCACAGGGACACACTTGTCGTGACTCATGATGAAGCCATCATCACACACACAGTCTTCCCCACAGGAGGCGCTCTCGTCACAGCCATCAGCTGGGGCGAGGTCGCTGCAGGTGAGCTGGCAGGGGTCGGCACACAACTCATAGTGACTGTTTGCAGGACAAGATAGAGCTGTAGGGAGTCACAGAGAGAGACAGTAAGATTAAATACACAGGGAGTGGGACACCTTTTATTCCTTTCTTTTTTAACTTCAGCTCGGACTCAAAGGTCTCCCATCATTGTTGTTTTTAATGCCAGGTGAGATCATCGAATAAACTCTACACAAAACACACACTACTGGATGAATGAATGAAACGCTGAGTGGACGGTGGAGGGAAGAATATATGATGGATGGATGAATGTATAACAGATGGATGTATAATGGATGATGGATGGATGAATTGATGGATGTATAACAAATAGATGTATGATGGTTGGATGGAGGGATGGATGGATGCATGGATGGATGTATAACAGATGGATGTATGATGGATGGATGAGGGATGGAGGGATGGATGGATGTATAACAGATGGATTTATAATGGATGGATGGATGGCTGGATGGATGATGGATTGATGGATGATGGATGGATGTATGAGGGATTAATGAATGATGGATGGATGGATGGATGTATAACAGATGGATGTATGATGGATGGATGAGGGATGGATGAGGGATGGATGAGGGATGGATGGATGGATGTATAACAGATGGATTTATAATGGATGGATGGATGGCTGGATGCATGATGGAATGATGGATGGCTGGATGCATGATGGAATGATGGATGATGGATGGATGGATGGATGGATGTATAACAGATGGATTTATGATGGATGGAGGGATGGTGCTGACTTACGACAGAAGTTTTCGCTCCTCCAGCTCTCCACTTTAGCCCCTGCGTCCTGACAGGCGGAACTGAAAGCTGATAGGCTGCTGCACAGAGCGGAGGCGTGTCCTTTGTACATACACATGTCAAACACACAGTCGCTGAGGAACTCTGTGTGATCCAGTTTACTGTGACACTGACTGTAGAGACGGAGAAACAGAGTGAGGACACAGAGTGAGGACACGGAGTGAGGACACGGAGTGAGGACACAGAGTGAGGACACAGAGTGAGGACACAGAGTGAGGACACGGAGTGAGGACACGGAGTGAGGACACAGAGTGAGGACACAGAGTGAGGACACAGAGTGAGGACACAGAGTGAGGACACAGAGTGAGGACACAGAGTGAGGACACAGAGTGAGGACACAGACTGAAGATGATAAACTGATAAATAAACTCCACATAACTAACAACCCTTCAGTTTGTGATCATCAGTGGTCTGAAATGTCTGGTATTATCTACTTACTGGCCTTTAAATGGTGACCACTCAAAGGTCTGAGTATAACATCCTTTAAATACTGCAGCTGACCTCCACCAGCCCTCTGCAGAAAAGTTTCCTTCTTACTGTGTGTGACTGATTCTATTAGCACAATCAGCTCTGGGCACAGAGATGTTCTTGGCTCTGCAGCGTGGTTTGTGGTGCATTTAAACCTTTCCTGTGTTTTTGCTGTTTGAGCCCATTTTGAATTTTCACATTTTTTATCACAGTTTTTTTCTGAAATCCTACTGGGGTTAATTTTCTCTTGAAAACAAATACATGAATCAATTCAACCCAACAAAATCTGTTTCAGTACAACCACAGGACCCACCTGAATGGTCCCTCCTTGTCAGAGATGATGCCACAGTAGCGCCTCCCCTGGTACAGTGGGATCATTGCAGGTTCACACTCAGGACATTTACCTCCTTGACAGTCACTGGTGCAGCCGAAGTCTCCCCCAACCTGCGTTCAATCACACCAACATGTGAGAATACTCAGAGGTAGCTCTCTTCAAACACACTTTTAAGGCATTACAACAAAACATTGTCAAAAAATGGTTTTTTGAAAATTCACTCCTTGATCTCAAACATTTTACATAAGGGCACAGACTCTTATTGCTAACATTTCCCGCACAAACACCTATGACACACAATCGCTGAGTCTCTCTCTCTGTCTCACTCTCATAAGGGTCCTGGGTGATCTGACCACAAGAGGACAGCTTCCAAATGTGTCTCCAGTTACCACTTGTGATCAGACTGGAGAGAGAGAGAGAGAGCTGTCATCCAAAAACTGAACAGAGCTTGTCGCTAGGAATTTCTCCTCTGAGTGTTTCTCAAAGATGCCAATGAAACCATGAAAACCTCCAATCAAAGAAACACAAACCTTCCAGCTGCCACCAAATTCATTAACGTTCTTAGTCTGAGTGCCGTCCAGTTTCAGGTAGTCATCTCCTTTGTTGCCGTTGAAGTTTCCACACAGGCCTGAAACAGAGAAACAGAAAGAACCATAGCAGTCAAATCAACATGGAAATGGAGCAAGAAGATGTCATCACGCTGGGTTGTGTTCCTCCTGCTTTTGCTCTCCATACATAGACTGTTTTTCCTGCACACACCAAAGCCTGCTAACACCTGATTGTTTAAACTACTACAACAATGAACGTACAAACAGAAACACTTCCTAATGTAAATCTGGACCCTTGCCTTCAGATTCCATGTTTTCATGTAGAGCTCTAAAAGAAATGTCTAACCTGAGCTTCCTGTTAAAGGAACAGTTATCTATATTTTGATAACCTGCATTGAGTCACATCAAACTTACCGACTGTTTCTTCTGAGTATGAACTGGGCAGAATCACCTTGACGTGGGCACTCCAGTCGAATTTGAGTGTCAAACCAAAATATGTTTTCACCACACCGAATCGTCGTTGTCTGAGTGCGATGAGTTTTCCATCCTCAAAGTTGAACGGCAGATTGACTGCTTGACCATTCACCTGGTGGGATAAACAGTGGCATCATTTATTGAACACCTTCTTGTTCTTAGTAGCTCTGATGATACAGTGGATTCATTTAAAGGGTGCATCAAATCAATGTGGATTTTTCAATTTAAGTTCAAGACAGATCAAAATACAATTAAACCCGTGTAACTAACTCATCGTACCGTTATCTGTCCTGGCTTGATGCGGCTCATGCCAACAGTGACGTTTCCAAACACGGTGAGAAAGGCGGACTTGGTGAAGGACACGCTTGTTTTCCGCCCTCTGTGCTCGTTAGTGACCAGAACCTGGAACGGTTCCAGGTTCTGCTGGGAGCCTTCGACCAGCTGAGCTAGGACGTAGGTACAGGTGCCCTGGAAATCAAACTTCTTGTTGTCAAAGGTTCTACAGTGGGGGTCTCCGGAACACTTGCATGAGCCGTAGGTTGTTGGGTAGCAGTCCCTGATCCCCTTCTTCACAGCACACTGCTCGCTCTTCTTGCAGCTGACTGGTTCACACTTCATGAAGAATAGAGCAGAATGTAAGATCACAGGGAGACCAATGGAACCAGAAAAGATCAATAAACTCTGTGCTGCATGTGTGTTCATGAGTTTATCTTTATATATTCAATATTCATAAACCAGGATGTCCCACACAGAGCTGACTGAAGTCTGAAATATCTCACTCACACAAACTCCCACGTACTGACCTCGGCTTTCCCGTTCTTGCATTCACACCTGGAGGTGCAGGTGTTGTCCCCCCAAAACTTGGCGCCTGCTGGGTAATACTTGCTCTGATACTGACATCCACACTGGGCCTGAGGGACGCACCTGAAACAGATAGAGATCATTGAGATCTCATTTGATGGCCTATCCTGCTAAATCTCATATAAATAAATATGAAACATGAAGATATAAAATGTTGAGCTAACTATTTGCTATTTGCACTCTTTGCTTTAAGGGTGAGCAAATAGTTCACCAGTTTCAGAAAAATGTTCCTCAGAGAAAAATGACAAAGAATGAGTGGATTTCAACGTCTACAGCACATAATATCATTAAAAGATTCAGAGAATCTGGAGTCTTCTCTGGATCTGGGCCTGTCTAAGATGGACTGAGGGGAAGTGGACAACTGTCCTGTGGTCTGATGAATTAAAATCTGACATTCTTTTTAGAAACCATGGAGGCTGTGTCCTCCGCTCTAAAGAGGAGAGGGACCATCCACAGTAAATTTCCAAAGCCTGCACTCTGGTTTGTTTCCCTGAAGCTTTTGTTTCAACAAGAATCAGTGTAATGTCTGAATATTAGTAGCATCATTAGCGGGTTACCTGTCCCCACTGAGCACACGTCCTTCATCACACTGACATCCACCCACACAGGAATCTTTACAGAGCTCCTTACTGTCCAGAGCCGAGCAGGAGGCGGGACATGCTGAACCACAGGATTCATAGTGACTTCCTGCTGGACAGGACGGGACTGTAGAGAAGGAGAGCATTGGTTGATGTGTTAGAACTCATTGTTAGTACGACCTGGGAGAAGCAAAGCATCTGTGTCTAAACTTTAATCATAATAGAACAAAACCCTCAGAGAGTATCCAGTTTTTTTTACTTGTTATTTTCTTTTTGGAGCACCGTAAATATTCAACAGACCAATGTTGAAATACGTTCATGTTCTTATCCTGTAGTTTTTATCTCAACAGATTTCAAAGTGTAGTAAGGACTGATCATTTTCTGAGTAACTTACTGCAGCCGGACTGCTCTCTCCACTCTGCACCAACTTTGACTCCTTCTGACAAACAGGACTCAACGTAAATCTCCAGGTGTTCACAGAGGATCTTTTTGGCACCTGGATAGAAAAAAACCCCACATCAACACATTAATGTTTCCAAAATCACCTCATTTTACACAAACTCCCCCAAATCCTAAATCAACTTTGTGATCATTGAGGTGGTATTTGTACCGTTATTGGCACAGACGTCGTAGACACAGTCGTCCAGCTGCCCGGAGGGGTGGACGGTTTTGTGGCAGGCTGCGAACGGTCCGTCCTCTTTGGACATAAGTCCGCAGAGTTTGGGGTTTCTGAAGTGCTCCTGCTGCGTCAGTGAACATTGAGGACAGCGACCGCCGCAGTTATCACTACAAAACAGATCTGGATCCTCCACCTTCCAGTTCTTGATCATCTCCAGCACTATGGGGATACTTTTGGCTGCAAGACACAAAAAACAACACAGACTGTGAACCTGACGAGTGCTGACAGTGTTTAATGACACTACTTGCAACGCGCCTACCTAGTTATGATTGTGAAATGTGAAATCAACAAGACGTCTTCTTGATTACAGTTACATTTTGTTCATGTTAAACAACTGATTACGGTTTTCTTTTCTGTCTCCTCACATTTGGGGTCCGGCAGGTCGTCCTTTTTGTCTCCATTGTAGTTTCCACACAGTCCTCCCATGTGGTCGAAATAAGAAGAAGGTGCTGTGATTATCAGCCTCATGTTCCAGTCGTATTTTACAACCAGGCCAAAGTCGGTGGCAAGGAGAGCGTAGCCGCCACTCCGCCTCACAGTGACCTTCCCCTCCAGCAGATTGACAGGCAGGTGCTGAAGCTCTCCATTCACCTGAAGGTAACAACAAGTCATGTAAGTGAACAAACTGCAGAAGCAAAATGAAAAACCTTGAAATACCAAAGGTAACTCTGTAGTAACAGACATTACACCTGAAAACTTGGCATCACCTGTGGATTACAGGTATTGCTTGTTACAGTGAGTGTGTTACCTCTACTCGTCCTTTAGCCATGCTGATGACTATCGTCTGTCCGTGAACAGTGACGGTCACTGTCCTCACATAGGTTACTCGCTTGCTTCCTCGGTGGTTATTCTTGACGGTTACAGTGAAAGGAGTGAGATCGTCCGCTGGCTTTGCAACTGTTGCCATAGTGTAGGTACAGGAACCCTGAAAGGGATGATATCAGTCAATGAAAACGGTTTCTGGAGCCAGTTTCACAGTGATTATAAAAACTGATCAGGACGAGTTACTATCAAACTTCACTTTCCTCTAAGATATTACAAGTTTTTTTGAGTAAAAACTGAGCTGGAGAGTATTTCTGTTGTCACAGCTGATTTTTTTGCTGATTTATATTCAAGTGTTTCATTTTCCAAAGATTCAGTTTGAATAAGTTATTTGATAATATGATCATAAATATTTGATAATATTCCAACTGGGTCAAGGCAGATGGCTGTCTAACATGAGTCTGGTTCTGCTCGAGGTCCCTGCCTGTTAAAGGAAGTAACAATATATATTATATCTGATAACAGACTTCCTCTCCCTCGGTGGCCCTGTTCTTACCTGGAAGTCATAGCGTCTTCCATCAAACGTACAGAAGTGGGGGTCTCCCATGGCTTTGCATGTTGCGGTGGAGGTATGGACACACTCTCCGTTCACACAGCGCTCCTTTGATCGACACTGTACGTCTTCACAGGGGTCTTTGGGTGGAGGTGGAGCCGGGGTAACTACAGGAAAAGTGCGTGTGGGTCAGCTTAAACTTCCACTCTTGTTTTTTTTTACACCAGGTACTAACTCTGAATATCTCACTTTATTCTATACATTATATCTTTCATTTATTTCAAATGTTATGACTTTGTTATATTACATTTAAAAAAATTGTTCTTTTCTCAACATTTGGGCCTTACCTACCTCAACATTTTAATGCATGAGAGTGTATAATACCACCTGAACATAGCTGCTCCTTTTGTAAAGTGTCTGCAGATAACATTTGATGTGGTTTAGTGTTATATAGATAAGGACTGATTCAGATTGAAGACCAGCAGCAGTTTGTATCAGTAAGTTTTCCTGAAATAGATGTGACTCTGGGTTTAAGTAATAAAGAGACAAATAGGTAGAAAAAAAAACACTTAAGATAAAGGAGGACAGGATTACAGTCCTGAGGTAAGTATCTGACCTGTGGAGAAGCAGTCGATTGTTCCATCCTTGTTGCTACACTCCTCCCCCTCCTGGCAGCTGAAGTCCTCACAGCTCAGAACTCCAGACTCACAGGAACAGATCTTTGAACAGCCCTCTGACAGCACTGATGTCCCCGCCTGAAACAGAGTCACTCATGTTATTATAGAGCACCGACAACTAGCTGAACATTACTGAATATGATACACACATAGGGCCTCTGTTTTATTTGTTTAATAAAAAATACATTTTATAATCTTCATGTTTTCATATTTCAGGCTCCGAACGACAAACAGGCACAGAAAGTCTGAGCATAGCTCGATTAAACTGCTTCAGTAAACTCTGAACCTGAAGCTGAATGAGTGTTACAATGAAGAAGTCAACATGGATGAAGGTTCTTACTTTATAATACCGTCCATCCACAGAACAGCCACACTTCTCCACGGGGACACACTTTGCTCCATCAAACAACAGGTCGTCGTCACACTGGCAGCCCTCCTGACAGGCCGGCGGAGCGGCTGAGTCCTGAAGGGAGGAGCAGGTGGAGGACGAGGTGGAGGGGCACAGATCATAGTGACTCCCCGATGGACATGTCAGTGCTGCAGAGACAAACCCAGAGGCAGAGACTCAGAGCTGAAGAGGCGTGCCGGGATTTCTGTGGCCTGAATTCAGCAGCTTTTCTGATTCCTGGTTCTTAAATATTCACTAATTGTTGATTTCATTCGTTTTTTAACCATGTGCAGCTTGACCAGAGTACCAACACCTGAATGCAATAAAACTCCCTCTCCCACATGAGATCAGAGTTCAAAACATTTTCAGACATAATCAGTGCAGTCCTTCTGCACCGATGGTGATGGAGAGAGAAAAACAAGCTCACATCTTTAAGGTTATTCTTGTCTGAGAGAGTTGGTATATAAAGCTCATTCTGGGGAAATCAAAGTTTCTTTCTCAATATATTTATATTCATAATCAGCTGTGCTCATGCTAATTTCATCCAGATGAACGTATCTACATTCAGCTGCAGTGATCACCCTGACTCAGACTTACGACAGAACTTGTCGCTCCTCCACTCCTTTATTTTGGCTCCGGCGAGCTGACACTGTGTGACGTAACTCTGGATGTGTTGACATAGGAGCTTGTCGCCTCCTTTGTGTGTGGCCATCTCCCTAAAACACAAACCACACAAATTTTACACAGGAACCCAAAAATCAATCAATCAATCAATCAGAATCAACGCATCACACATTAGGTCTAACCTGACCTGAATCTGAACACCAGGAATGATGCTGTAACATAACCCTAAACAGATCATGTTGAACTCTGACTGATCACATGACTGCTTTCCTTCTTCAACAGTTTATCCAGATCACTTAAACCGCTCTGATTACAGGTCAAAGTGAATAAGTGCACCTGAAATGTTGCCTAAAGTAATCTGTCACTGAGGAGGGAAGGAGCTTGTAAAGCCAAATGAACACGACAGGAAGTTCTTTAACATAAAATCAACACATATGTAGTTTAAGGAAAGGTCATGTGAGTGAATGTTTGTAAAATATGTAAATGAAAGTATGATGATAAATATCAAAGTATAACATGTAAACATTGACACTGTGTGTATGTGGGTTTATGTCCTTACCTGACACAGATGTCGTAGAATGGAGTCGGGCTAACTGAAGAGTGGCATCCCTCAAACGGGCCCTGTGCTGATTTGATGATGTCACAGGCCTTTTGAGACTCTGGAACCTCCTCTTCAACAGGCCCAGGACATTTAGCGTCTCCGCAGCCCACCTCACACTGGACGTCGTCTTTCTCTACAACCCAGAATGCCGCTGAAGCCAACGGATCCCCTTTCCCCTCCTTGGAGTCATCAGACGGGTCGGCGTTGAAGTTTCCACAGAGACCGCTTGGAGCGCTGTGATAGGTCGATGGGATTTGTAACACCAAGTCTGCCACTGTGTTATAGGTCAGCTTCAGACCAAAGTCAGTCTCAACCACGATGTGGATGCCATTTTGATATACTCGAACTTTGCCCTCGTTCAGTGACAGAGGAAGGGAGACTCTGATGCCATCGACCTGAGACAAAAATCAAACACATCTACAGGTGAGCTGTTATCATCATCACCTTGAGTCATGTGAGGAGCTGCTGCAGGTTATGAAAGGGAGTCCAGTTTGGGTTGTGCAAGTCAAAAACAATCACAAGGTCCCTTTGGGATCAGTTCTTGAGCTGAACCTGAACTCATATTTACTCGGGCTTGTCTTCATGTGAGACAGAAAAGAGCTTTGGATTCTATATTTGGACTTTCTAACACCAGAACTGCAAAGAAATCACTCAACTGACTGAGCCCGACTCATTTAACTCAACATTTCTGTGAATGGAGGAATAAAGTGTAGCTTCAAATGAAACCAATGACTGTCCTAACCTACAGGGTACGTTTTTAATGCTTCTTTGTTCACTGATATTAACATGATTCAAGGCTTCTTCCCTGCTCTGTCGCAGTTGTTCCACAAAGAAATGTGACTGGATGTAAGAGAGAGCTACTTAACAGGTTTTAGAACGTAAAGGCCTATAATGTCATGGAAAAAGCCAGAACTTGTTTTTGCTGAAACAGCCCCAGTTCCCTCAACATAATAGTTCAAAAGCACTACCATAAATGTGAGAAAGCAGAAGTATTTGTACAGGACTTTCAGAGGCCTGCATTAAGAGTTTAATAGCAAGGATTTCATTAAAACAATAATTATTACCAAATGGACAACAAATGAAACCACACGAGAACATAAACAGTATACAGGATACTTTCTATAAGTAGTAGGCTGAAATTTCACATTCAGCTATTAAATGTTATAAATGTGGTACGTTAGAAGATTATTGAATGATGTGGCCAAGAAAATCCAGAATGTGTTTTATAATTTGTAGCTCATCCTTACAAAAAGAACCAAACATCAGTCTTACCTTAACTTCCCAGCTGACTCCTGCTTCCATGGTGAATTCAGTGTCTTCAACTTTGATAACCACGTTGCGAGAGACCGAACCGTCTTCAACAGTTTTCTGCTCCACAAGCACAGAGTAGGCCGGCTTCCCTCCATCCTTCCTCTGCACCTCTGACAGGATGAACAGACAGTCTCCCCACAGAGGAAACTCCTGCAGGACGAGAGACGGGATTTTAGTTTTGTTGGAACTTCACCTGAGACTGTTGAGAAGGTGCTTTGTCCTTATTTCTTTTTTCTCTTCAGAGCTACATATTTTTGAAGTAACGCTTTGCTCAAAGGGAGGAAAAGTCTAGCTTATATAGACACCAAACATCACCTGTTTACTCTGACACAATTAAAGTAAATTAAGTGTGTTTTTTGCTGAAACATGATGAGATATGCTCCTACCTAAAATTAGGAATAACATAATGTGCATTAAAACAACTCATAATGTTTGTTTTGTGAGTTACAGTTTTATTTTCAGTCAAATGGAACATAAAGCAGGGGATGATTTAGGGTGCAGCTTCAGGGATCCCCCCAAAATTGTGTACCTTTACTTTAAAAGACTCCTGAAGAATTCTTTCAAACAATTCAGCCACTGATACGTGTTTGGGGCCTTTCTGTATTATCAAAAATCAGCATTGCATTAAAATCCAATGGATGCATCTGGGTGGCCAATCTATCACTAGCAGCAGATATAGTGATTGTCAACTGCCTTGCTCCTCTGCAGCTCAAACTTCTCATCCAAAAATGTTAAGTGTCAAGTCTTCTTCATCACAGCATGAGGTTCATTGAGTAAATGATGGTCCCATTTAGAGTTACATAGAGCAAATGGAGGGGTGTTGTCAGATAGGGGACACCTGGGTTCCTGCTCACTAAAAACCTGCATTTGCTAACCACTCACTCCTCTAAGGCTCCACCTTTCTGTCCAAATGTGGTCACTTCTGTTTATCAGCAAACCAAGACAGCGTTGGCAAAACTACAAAACTCAAGACTCTAAAAGGAGCATAACTGCCTTATAGTTTACATACAGTCTATAGATGCTACACATGATCCTGGATAATGAACTTACTCTAACCTCATGAAGAACTAAAATACTTTACCTGTCCGTCAAAGGAGCGGATGGTTCTGACTCCGCTCACAGAACAAGAACCGATACTTTTGGGTTCACAGGAGTTGGAGCCGTCTTTCAGAACACACTTCTCATGTTCTGAACATTTGAAGGTAGAGTCACACTGAATCTGTCCTCCGTCTGAACACACACACCGAGTGTCACAGGACTGTCCACGGAAGAACGTCTGAGGACAGAGGACAGGTGAGTGACAGAACCTGTCCATGCATATACCTTTATATGTATTCACATATTTATCTGCAGATTAAGCACAGAGGAGCTGTTCTGCAGGTGTGTTACCTGTCCGTTCTGATAGTACTGCCCTCCGTCCTGGCAGCCGCACTCTGCCACAGGAACACACTTGTCGTGACTCATGATGAAGCCATCATCACACACACAGTCTTCCCCACAGGAGGCGCCCTCGTCACAGCCATCAGCTGGGGCGAGGTCGCTGCAGGTGAGCTGGCAGGGGTCGGCACACAACTCATAGTGACTGTTTGCAGGACAAGATAGAGCTGTAGGGAGTCACAGAGAGAGACAGTAAGATTAAATACACAGGGAGTGGGACACCGTTTATTCCTTTCTTTTTTAACTTCAGCTTGGACTCAAAGGTCTCCCATCATTGTTGTTTTTAATGCCAGGTGAGCTCATCAAATAAACTCTACACAAAACACACACGACTGGATGAATGAATGAAATGCTGAGTGGATGGTGGAGGGAATAATATGATGGATGGATAGATGGATGAATGTATAACAGATGGATGTATGATGGATGGATGGATGTATAACAGATAGATGTATGATGGTTGGATGGAGGGATGGGTGATGGATTGATGGATGATGGATGTATGTATAACAGATGGATGTATGATGGATGGATGAGGGATGTATAACAGATGTATGTATGATGGATTGATGAATGATGGATGGATGGATGGATGTATAACAGATGGATGTATGATGGATGGAGGGATGGTGCTGACTTACGACAGAAGTTTTCGCTCCTCCAGCTCTCCACTTTAGCCCCTGCGTCCTGACAGGCGGAACTGAAAGCTGATAGGCTGCTGCACAGAGCGGAGGCGTGTCCTTTGTACATACACATGTCAAACACACAGTCGCTGAGGAACTCTGTGGGATCCAGTTTACTGTGACACTGACTGTAGAGACAAAGACGGTTAATTTTCTCTTGAAAACAAATACATGAATCAATTCAACCCAACAAAATCTGTTTCAGTACAACCACAGGACCCACCTGAATGGTCCTTCCTTGTCAGAGATGATGCCACAGTAGCGCCTCCCCTGGTACAGTGGGATCATTGCAGGTTCACACTCAGGACATTTACCTCCTGGACAGTCACTGGTGCAGCCGAAGTCTCCTCCAACCTGCGTTCAATCACACCAACATGTGAGAATACTCACAGGTAGCTCTCTTCAAACACACTTTTAAGACATTACAACAAAACATTGTCAAAAAAGGTTGTTTGAAACTTCACTCCTTGATCTCAAACATTTTACACAAGGGCACAGACTCTTATTGCTAACATTTCCCACACAAACACCTATGACACACAATCGCTGAGTCTCTCTCTCTGTCTCACTCTCATAAGGGTCCTGGGTGATCTGACCACAAGAGCACAGCTTCCAAATGTGTCTCCAGTTACCACTTGTGATCAGTGGAAGTTTCTCCTCTGAGTGTTTCTCAAAGATGCTAATGAAACCATGAAAACCTCCAATCGAAGAAACACAAACCTTCCAGCTGCCACCAAATTCATTAACGTTCTTAGTCTGAGTGCCGTCCAGTTTCAGGTAGTCATCTCCTTTGTTGCCGTTGAAGTTTCCACACAGGCCTGAAACAGAGAAACAAAAAGAACCATAGCAGTCAAATCAACATGGAAATGGAGCAAGAAGATGTCATCACGCTGGGTTGTGTTCCTCCTGCTTTTGCTCTCCATACATAGACTGTTTTTCCTGCACACACCAATGGTTTATATTTATATTTAACATTTAGATTTATATTTAATATTTTGATTTTTTTTTAACATTTCGATATATATTTAATATGTATATTCATATTTAACATTTAGATTTATATTTAGCATTTGGATTTAACAATTATTTTAACTCAATATATTTTTCACAACAAAATTAAATGTGAAGAAGATCACAAATATTCCTCTAAATGCGATGAAAAAAGTGACTTTTAGAAATTCACTCTACATTTTTATGGCGTTTTGGAGATAAATGCTGAGAAATGTTGCTGTTATTTTCGGTGTGCACAACTTTACAAATGGCGCCCCATACACCAAAGCCTGCTAACACCTGATTGTTTACACTACTACAACAATGAACGTGCAAACAGAAACCTGAACACTTCCTAATATAAATCTGGACCCTTGCCTTCAGATTCCATGTTTTCATGTAGAGCTCTAAAAGAAATGTCTAACCTGAGCTTCCTGTTAAAGGAACAGTTATCTATATTTTGATAACCTGCATTGAGTCACATCAAACTTACCGACTGTTTCTTCTGAGTATGAACTGGGCAGAATCACCTTGACGTGGGCACTCCAGTCGAATTTGAGTGTCAAACCAAAATATGTTTTCACCACACCGAATCGTCGTTGTCTGAGTGCGATGAGTTTTCCATCCTCAAAGTTGAACGGCAGATTGACTGCTTGACCATTCACCTGGTGGGATAAACAGTGGCATCATTTATTGAACACCTTCTTGTTCTTAGTAGCTCTGATGATACAGTGGATTCATTTAAAGGGTGCATCAAATCAATGTGGATTTTTCAATTTAAGTTCAAGACAGATCAAAATACAATTAAACCTGTGTAACTAACTCATCGTACCGTTATCTGTCCTGGCTTGATGCGGCTCATGCCAACAGTGACGTTTCCAAACACGGTGAGAAAGGCGGACTTGGTGAAGGACACGCTTGTTTTCCGCCCTCTGTGCTCGTTCGTCACCAGAACCTGGAACGGTTCCAGGTTCTGCTGGGAGCCTTCGACCAGCTGAGCTAGGACGTAGGTACAGGTGCCCTGGAAATCAAACTTCTTGTTGTCAAAGGTTCTACAGTGGGGGTCTCCGGAACACTTGCATGAGCCGTAGGTTGTTGGGTAGCAGTCCCTGATCCCCTTCTTCACAGCACACTGCTCGCTTTTCTTGCAGCTGACTGGTTCACACTTCATGAAGAATAGAGCAGAATGTAAGATCACAGGGAGACCAATGGAACCAGAAAAGATCAATAAACTCTGTGCTGCATGTGTGTTCATGATTTTATCTTTATATATTCAATATTCATAAACCAGGATGTCCCACACAGAGCTAACTGCAGTCTGAAATATGTCACTCACACAAACTCCCACGTACTAACCTCGGCTTTCCCATTCTTGCATTCACACCTGGAGGTGCAGGTGTTGTCCCCCCAAAACTTGGCGCCTGCTGGGTAATACTTGCTCTGATACTGACATCCACACTGGGCCTGAGGGACGCACCTGAAACAGATAGAGATCATTGAGATCTCATTTGATGGCCTATCCTGTTAAGTCTCATGTACATAAATATGAAACATGAAGATATAAAATGTTGAGATAACTGTTTGGTCTTTGCACTCTTTGCTTTAAGGGTGAGCAAATAGTTCACTAGTTTCAGAAAAATGTTCCTCAGAGAAAAATGACAAAGAATGAGTGGATTTCAATGTCTACAGCACATAATATCATTAAAAGATTCGGAGAATCTGGAGTCTTCTCTAGACCTGATTTCATCTAAGATGGACTGAGGGGAAGTGGAAAACTGTCCTGTGGTCTGATGAATTAAACTCTGACATTCTTTTTGGAAAGCATGGAGGCTGTGTCCAGAGCCTTCAGCATCTCTCTTGTATCTCATCCACACCTGGCGCTTTTTCTGCTGATGAGCCTTTTGACTACCTCAGTGACCTCTGCCAGGAATATGGGAAAGGCTCCCCCCAGATCATTAGACTCTGCATCCTCCGCAGAGCACGCATCGGTTTGGTTCTGGGTTCAGGAGTCCCTCAAAGCGTGAGAGGAGAGGCACCACCCACAGTTAATTTCCAAAGCCTGCAGTCTGGTTTGTTTCCCTGAAGCATTTGTTTCAACAAGAATCAGTGTAATGTCTGAATATTAGTAGCAGCATTAGCGGGTTACCTGTCCCCACTGAGCACACGTCCTTCATCACACTGACATCCATCCACACAGGAATCTTTACAGAGCTCCTGACTGTCCAGAGCTGAGCAGGAGGCGGGACATGCTGAACCACAGGATTCATAGTGACTTCCTGCTGGACAGGACGGGACTGCAGAGAAGGAGAGCATTGGTTGATGTGTTAGAACTCATTGTTAGTACGACCTGGGAGGAGCAAAGCATCTGTGTCTAAACTTTAATCATATCAGAACAAAACCCTCAGAGAGTATCCAGTTTTTTTTACTTGTTATTTTCTTTTTGGAGCACCGTAAATATTCAACAGACCAATGTTGAAATACGTTCATGTTCTTATCCTGTAGTTTTTATCTCAACAGATTTCAAAGTGTAGTAAGGACTGATCATTTTCTGAGTAACTTACTGCAGCCGGACTGCTCTCTCCACTCTGCACCAACTTTGACTCCTTCTGACAAACAGGACTCAACATAAATCTCCAGGTGTTCACAGAGGATCTTTTTGGCACCTGGATAGGAAAAAACCCACATCAACACATTAATGTTTCCAAAATCACCTCATTTTACTCAAACTCCTCCAAATCCTAAATCAACTTTGTGATCATTGAGGTGGTATTTGTACCGTTATTGTCACAGACGTCGTAGACACAGTCGTCCAGCTGCCCGGAGGGGTGGACGGTTTTGTGGCAGGCTGCGAACGGTCCGTCCTCTTTGGACATAAGTCCGCAGAGTTTGGGGTTTCTGAAGTGCTCCTGCTTCTGCAGTGAACATTGAGGACAGCGACCGCCGCAGTTATCACTACAAAACAGATCTGGATCCTCCACCTTCCAGTTCTTGATCATCTCCAGCACTATGGGGATACTTTTGGCTGCAAGACACAAAAAACAACACAGACTGTGAACCTGACGAGTGCTGACAGTGTTTAATGACACTACTTGCAACGCGCCTACCTAGTTATGATTGTGAAATGTGAAATCAACAAGACGTCTTCTTGATTACAGTTACATTTTGTTCATGTTAAACAACTGATTACGGTTTTCTTTTCTGTCTCCTCACATTTGGGGTCCGGCAGGTCGTCCTTTTTGTCTCCATTGTAGTTTCCACACAGTCCTCCCATGTGGTCGAAATAAGAAGAAGGTGCTGTGATTATCAGCCTCATGTTCCAGTCGTATTTTACAACCAGGCCAAAGTCGGTGGCAAGGAGAGCGTAGCCGCCACTCCGCCTCACAGTGACCTTCCCCTCCAGCAGATTGACAGGCAGGTGCTGAAGCTCTCCATTCACCTGAAGGTAACAACAAGTCATGTAAGTGAACAAACTGCAGTAGCAAAATGAAAAACCTTTAAATACCAAAGGTAACTCTGTAGTAACAGACATTACACAAACCCTTAACAAAACTGTAATTCTTATTTGTGTACAACAACAATTTGTGGCTGTAATTTGCAAAACCTGTGACACAAGGATTCCTAGAGAAGAAAACATGTCTTCAAGTTTTAACACGGCACATTATAAGTCACCTGAAAACTTGGCATCGCCTGTGGATTACAGGTATTGCTTGTTACAGTGAGTGTGTTACCTCTACTCGTCCTTTAGCCATGCTGATGACTATCGTCTGTCCGTGAACAGTTACGGTCACTGTCCTCACATAGGATACTCGCTTGTTTCCGCGGTGGTTATTCTTGACGGTTACAGTGAAAGGAGTGAGATCCTTTGCTGGCTTTGCAACTGTTGCCATAGTGTAGGTACAGGAACCCTGAAAGGGATGATATCAGTCAATCAAAACGGTTTGTGGAGCCAGTTTCATAGTGATTATAAAAACTGATCATGACGAGCTATTATCAAACTTCACTTTCCTCTATGCGTTTTATAAAAAGCAATGGTAAGCTGTGTGTGTTTTGGTCAGTGCACGGAGCATCATTGTCACCATTTAACCAGCAGGTGTTGACTGTGCTGACTCTGACTCAGAATGATGTCACCTGTGTAAAATATCAGCCACATTTTGATTTCACTTCTGTATAAAGAAAGGCGATTGATGTCTGTGTACATTGTTAATTGTCAGTGAGCAGTGGTTATAAATTATTTCATGACAGAGGCGTACTTTATGACAGTTTGTTGATAATGTATAGGTACGGCGGGTAAGAACAATAGAATCTCTAGGGTGAAATAACCACCGGCTTCCTACACATTATCCTAGAACCTACATAACGACACTAAACATGATTGAAAGACGATTTTGTTCAATTAAAAATGATAAATTTGCCCATTAAAAATCTAGTCCCTTACTTGCGCTACCGTGGCAAAATTCTAATCCGCATTATAGAAGCAGAACGAACATCAAGATAACCATTTCATTAACGGTCAAGTTCTCCGGCTGTGAGAATTGAAGCCGATGCGGAAGTGTTCAGAGCTACTGTTCCTGGGGTGTCTGCTTCAGGCTGGCTCTGGAAGTACCAGACACCACATACACACAAATTCAAAATGCCGATCTTTACAGCAGAAATAAACATGTTTACAGCCTGGTACAAAAGACGAGTGTAGTCTGGATAACTCATTTCTCTATCAGCACACACTGTACAGGGGTGAACTTTTTCATAACGCTGCGATTTTGAAGATATTAAGATTACGAGTCTTCCATTATGAGAGGCACAGCTGACTTGATTGGCAGGCGGGAACACTGTAGCTGTTGGCTCGACAGCAGTTAGGTTGGTTGTTTTCGAAACTGCCTACTATACAACTAGTACGTACTGATTTGGCCAAATTTCAATATGTAGTATGTGAACAAGAGCAAATTCAGCAGTTTGCCAAAACTACCCGGATGTCGTACTGATTCGGGAAATCTTCTCAGTATGGATCGGACAAGTCTCCCAGCATCCTACAGACCAGATCCAACGTTCTAACGATCTAACGTTTACCGATATGAGGTTAATGGAAACTAACAGTTTTGCTTTGGCATCAACGGCAGAAGTATAATATGCCGGAACTCCTTTCGTTCTGCGGATTTATTTGATAAAACTTGTGTTAACTGCTCGTCTCTGTCGTTACTCTTTGAGCCAATCAGAATCAAGTATTCAATGCAGCGGTTGATAACGTCCTCTCCCTCGGTGGCGCTGTTCTTACCTGGAAGTCATAGCGTCTTCCATCAAACGTACAGAAGTGGGGGTCTCCCATGGCTTTGCATGTTGCAGTGGAGGTATGGACACACTCTCCGTTCACACAGCGCTCCTTTGATCGACACTGTACGTCCTCACAGGGGTCTTTGGGCGGAGGGGTAACTACAGGAAAAATGTGTGTGGGTCAGCTTAAACTTCCACTCTTGATTTTCTTACACCAGGTACTAACTCTGAATATCTAACTTTATTCTTCACATTATATCTTTCATTTTATTTCAAATGTTATGAATTTATTTTATTATATTTTAAAATGTATATCTTCTCATCATTTTATGCTCATTTTTCATGAGAAGGGAATGCTTTATGCTGCATGTTTACATATTTATCAGAATATTTTCTTGATGTGAGTAATGAATAATGAACATATTTAAATTTACTGAGCCTCATCAGATTTCTTACATACCTTTCAAACATTTTGAAAAGAGAAACCTTATGACCTTCATCATTTTACACAATGCATGTGTGCATATTGTGCCTGTGAGACAAATGCTGTAAACATTGCATATTTTTAAACCTTATTCTTGTAATTTAAAAGGCTCTTGCTAAAAAAAAAGATAGCTTTTTTGATTCTTGACTTTTTGACTTTGATTTTCCAAGATGACTTCACTGATCAGTCAAACTTCTTCATGAGATCTCTACACAAGTCCAAACATTTATCTTTCAAAGCACACCAACAGGTGAAAAACAAATTAACCATGTACATAAATTTAAGAGTAGTGCCAAGGTGGATAAATTCCAACCATTATTTGTGAATTTCCTCCAGATTCACAAAATAGTTTTGAGGTGCTCATGCAGAGGTGTGTGCCTCCACAGCATACCGTAATATATCCAACCTTTTTTCTTTATCTATGGCATTTTGCATTCTTGACCCAGTGGTCTCCAGGAGCACGGGCACCATGGTGACTCTGAGGGATGCGTGGAAGCAATAACCTGCATGTGGGAGGAGTTTATGGAGGCTATGGAGAAGGACTTTTGGTTGGCCTAAAGGGTGTCCTAGCAAACCATGAGATGACTGAGAAAGCATGGCTCGGCTCAGGCTGTGAAGCAGGAGCGGAGAACCCGGGCTCGGGATATCATCGGGCGGAGGAAGGAACGCTTTGAGGGACTCCTGAACCCAGAACCAAACCGATGCGTGCTCTGCGGAGGATGCAGAGTCTAATGATCTGGGGGGAGCCTTTCCCATATTCCTGGCAGAGGTCACTGAGGTAGTCAAAAGGCTCATCAGCAGAAAAAGCGCCAGGTGTGGATGATATACAAGAGAGATGCTGAAGGCTCTGGACATTGTCTTGGCTGACACATCTCTGAAGGTGGAGGTCTGCTTTTGATATACCAGTGGATCTATGTTCTAACCCTCACCTCTGGTCATGAGCTTGGGCGATAACTGAAATACTGAGATTGTCGATACAAACAGCAGAAATTAGTTTCCTCTGCAGGATGTCTGGGCTCAGCCTCAGAGACAGGATGAGGAGCTCAGACGCCCAGAGGGAGCTCGGGCCGAGCCACAAACCCTCAGAACTGACAGGAGCCGGATGAGATGGTCCATGCATCTTAGTAGGATGCCTCTAGGACGCCTTCTTTTGGAGGCTATCGAGTCATGACTATCTATGAGGAGACCCTGGGGTAGACCTACAGCTCACTGAAGGGATTATATATCTTATCTGGCCTTTGAACATCCCAGACTTCCCCAGGAGGAGCTGGCTCAGCCTGCTGCCACCGCAACCCGGCACCGGGAGAAATGGACTGACTTTGTCTCTCTTTTAACAACATTTGGACTTTGTTCAAAACATTCTTTCAGACTTCATTGTCAACCATTTGCTCTATTTTCAGACACTTCAATTTTTTGGCATCATTCCCATCCACAAGGTGAGTCTGCTCTGAATAAAGTCATAGACCACATCAGATATCATCCCTTTGGAACAATCTGGAAGTGATATCGCTGCAGTTTCATCACATTCATGTATGTATGTGTGTGTGTGTGTGTGTGTGTGTGTGTGTGTGTGTGTGTGTGTGTGGGTGTGTGTACCTTCAGGAGAACAAACTCCAGCCATGCCGTACCCGTGTCGTTTCTTTCCACCCCAACCATAGGCCGCCATTCGAGCATCCCCCTTCACAATCACATGCTTCTTCTCTTTCCCCACCTTCATATTGACCCACACCCACTTTGTGCCAAGGGCGGTCCACTTCTGAACTGGACGGCACTTTCCTTCCACACACACCCTCACACTGCTTGCCCCCCCGCTCTCTGACACAATAGTGATCATGTTTTTGTAGTCATCCAATGTCTCCAGCCCCCAATCAGTGTTCATCTTGCAGACCGGAGTCATAGCCATCAGGAAGGGGTCGTGTGGTTTGTTGCTGCTGAGGAGCAGAACCATCACCTTCTTGTCGGTCTTGACTATCAGAGCTTTTTTGTTGGGGATCTTCAAGGAGTGGGACTTTCCAGCAGTCTTTAATGTCCTGTGAGGGAGAGGGTCAGATTTTACTTTTCATTTTGAGTCTTTGAGTTTACAGAAACTGAAAAAACATAGCTTGATTTTAAGTTGAGACTAAGTTTTTAGCCCTCTAAGTGTGTGAATCCCCCTCAGGTGTCCTGAGTAACGAACAGTACGGTAGACGGTCTGTTTTTAGTTTGGTTCAAAGGCTCCAGGTTTTTAATTTTTACCTTAAATGGAAAACGTGCAGATAGCTCAGAATCTCACAGGTTACCACATCATCCCCCACAGATGAATGTACACAATACAAAGTAGGTGCTCCGTGGTAGAATTAAAACTAGAGTTTATTAAAGACAGCGAACTGTGAACATCAGAAATCTGATTTCCTGACATTTACATGGACCGATTTATAAGACAGGGAAGCAAACAAAGCAAAGCCTGATGGGTTACTGTGTTAGTTATCACATTCATATATTGATTTAACATCTAATAAAGTCCTGTTATTTCTAACCCTACACACAGTGCACCAATGCTCTCAGCAGACAGGTAGGGACTGAGTTTAGGTCTGATACTTTCACTTCATGAGAAATACAGAACTGAAATATTTGGTCAAATAGAAGTATTGTTAAATTATTGATTTTGTCTGTGATTAATACCTACAGGTGGATTCTTTTTAATCTCTCACTGAAAAACAAGCCTGAAGTGGACTTTAGAAGATATTAGGAGCAGGCATGAACACGAATTCCAGTGTCTTTAGACAACGCTCCTTTACTGTACGGATGATCTGCTGGAATTTAAAGTGTTGATTTTACCTGATGCACACAGTTTCAAGTGTTACTATGAAGGCTGTCAGCGATAACAGGTTAACTGTGATGTGATTACGGTCAGAAATTAAAAGGGTTCCTTTTATTTCAATTGTGTGACTTTTTTTTTTGTCCCTTTCAGCCCACCATAGTTTGGCTGCCGCAGTGTCTTCCCGTTTCCTGCTGCCGTGGTAGAAAATGACACAACTGAGTTTTTGAACGTCACATTTAACTTTACAAACTCTCAGACGGCTCAGCTGACGGCTTAAAGTAATCTGCTCTTTGTGTTGAACAGAATTAAAATATCATGAAGTTCTGACTCTGAGCTAACAGCTACGGGCTAAGCTACAGGAGCAGCTGATCACACTGATCACATCACAGAAGCTGACGGAGCCATATTTAGGAGAGAGGGAATCAGCACAGACTTTGGGGCTTGGATCTAAGGGACGTCCTTCGGTTAGACGTAGATGCATACTCTTCATTAAAAAACAAGCTAAGTTATTGATTTTACTCTTTTTTTATAATCACGTGTTTATCAGCAGGAATGTGTTTTGTCGGTTGATTTTTAACACTCGCACTTCAGTTCTGTTTACCACCTGACTTCAGTTCATGCTGCTTACAGTTAGACTGACGGGATCCAGACAGACTGACAGAGAAACGAATGTTGTTGTTTACAGCTTTGACAGAATATAAACCAACATGTCACTCAACTGTGAGATTTCTTTTTTGCCGGCGCTGAGCGTCAGCAAAGTGTTGTCTTCACTCGCGATAACCAGCAATGTGTTGGTGGCTGAGCTGCTGCCAGTAGATGGTACAATGTACTCTTTTCCCATTTTAGCCACTGGGGGGAGCTGTGTATATACGTGGTCACACTTGAGACCCAGATTGAGACACTGGTGACCTGCTATCACAGCAACAGGCTTCTGGGATTGAATCCGAGTGCCGGTCAGACATGAAGGACCTCGTATGAGATAGGAGGCGTAGGGCTGCAGGGTGACAGTGATCGCCTTCCCTTTCTTCCACTTTTTCCCTCCTCTGATCTCTATATCCTTGTCCGGTGTGATGGTGATCTTGTTCTTGCTGTCGCCGTTTACGATACCAACTAGCCGGTCATAGCTTCTGCCTGATGCTGGTGTGTAGACGAAGTATTCTGTGCCCAAATCTTCCATTGGGGAAACCACTGAGCCGTCACCTGTGGCGAAGCGATGGTTGACTGAGACTACAGAGATTTTTGTGCTTGATGAGACTCGAACGGCTGACGAGGGATTAATGTAAGCTTTCGTCAGCTCAGCCCCACATGGCACAGAAACCCATTTCGTTTCCCCAGCGGCGAGGGTCAGCTCCTTGGAGAACTTTACCGAAGACACCTGCAGATTGATGAAAAGTTTAAAAGCAACATACAGAATGAATATTCTCTTTGTGGGGAACGTTTGCTGAAAGTCATGATCTTAAATCCAGTCGTATATACAACCTGGCTTCAGTTTCAGTAATCACTCTCACTTTGCTCAAAAGGATACAAAAACCAAACAAGGAGGGCAGAATAGAAAGTGTACACCTCATCTCATGGCACTTTGTAAAACTGCACAGAAACGATTTGAAGATCTCGAACACTTTTCTCAGAATATCATCATCTTTTTAGGATCTTACAAAGTTTCTCATGACCACAGATTTTCTCTCGATATCTCATAAAATGTCTCAAGAGTTGAGATGCCGATCAGCCCAGCAGTCTTTGAAGTGTGCAGCTCAGGTTCAAGTCATTCCGTACTTTCTCTTCTTGTTTCCTACTCGGCTCTCCTTTCTCTCTGTCAAAAGTTTTCGATAAACTCTGTTAGAAGGTCCAGAGAAAGTTTTAGTCTTACAGAAGTTTCCCAAGACAACAAAGGTTTCTGAAACTTTCAAAAGTTTCTCTAAATTTCTCTTTAATTTTTTAAGATCTTGCAAAAGTTCCTTGAGGTATCACAGGAGTTTGTGAGGATTCCTCAGCATTTCCCTGGGGAAAAGTTCCCTGAGACTGAAGCAGTTTTGTGTTTTAGGGGCGTACGCTGACTCACTGAACATCTGTCATGTTTCAGGCACTTTGTGAAGTTTATACTACAAATGACTAAATCTTGTTTCTACCAGCTATGCAAAATTTGTCAGATCAGGCCCTTCCTTTCACACCATAGCCTAGAAGTTGTCATCCATGCATTCATCACTTCCCGATTAGATTATTGTAACTCACTCTACACCTGCCTAAGCAAACACAACCTCTCAAAACTCTAGTTAGTCCAAAACGCCGCTGCCAGACTCCTCACACACACCAATAAAAGGGAACACATCACACCAATTGTAGCCTCCCTTCACTGGGTGACTGTGGGTTTTAGAATTGATTTTAAGATTTTAACACTCACTTTTAAAGCAATAAATGGACTGGCCCCTGAGTACCTAAGTGAATGCCTTAAAATGTATGTCCCCAACTGCTGCATGAGATCTTCTGGCAGGTCCTTCTTGGAACTCCCAAGAGCGAAGAAAAAAAACACAGGCGGCCGGGCCTTTGCAGTCAGGGCCCCGACACTCTTGAATGACCTGCCGGAGGAGATCGGGCAAGCCACATCCTTGTCCTCTTTAAATCTCTTTTAAAAACACACTTTTTTAAATGTGTTTTTATTTCTTCACTCATCACTGACTTTTTAATTTCTGCATGGTTTTTATTATTGTTTTTACTTCACTCATTTTAGCTCTCCTTACCTTTGTCATATACTTCATTGTTTTTGTTTTCACTCGCTATGTCTTGCACTCTGTAAGGCACTTTGTAAACATGTTACTAAAAGTTGCTATATAAATAAAATGTATTAATATTATTATTATTAAATGAAGTGCTCATATGACAGCGTGCGGTGTGTACATTATTAGCAGTCTTTAAGGAGAATAAAATGTACAAACCCTGACAGTAGTTATCATCTCATCATAATGTCTCACAAGATACGTTGCCACACCTGTTAACTCATATTTACAGAGCGACGGGTGGTTAACCTTAATTATTTAAAGATGAATGCAGTGCATATATGCTCTCCTGCTGTGACCACAGTACATGATTGTCTCAGTGTTCCCACAGCATGAGCTGAAAGTGGGTGTTTACCTGTATGTGGACATTGGCCTCAGCCTCCTTCGCGGTCAGTACCAGGTGGAGCTGGTGGTTTTTTTCTTTACCTTCTCAAAGTTTGTAATAAATGTAGTGATGAACTCTGTTCCTGAAGAGCAGCTGTGACATACTGCAGAGAGGAAGAGATTTCATTAAACATAAGAATCAAGAGAAAGAAAGAACCGCTTTATAATGCTGCCGTGAAACTTCAGACCTACCTGCGAAGAGTGCAGCAGCCAAACACAGTGTGAGAGGCCTGATATCCATGGCTGAATGGAGACACAGACATGTCTTTGAGGATCAATCAGAAGAGGATTTCATCACATTTATCTTTACATAATCTGTGTGTAACAAGATGTTCTTCATAAAACAGTGAAACAGTTTGAATCCTGCAGTTTTGAATGTTCTCACAATCATTTCTTGCTGAGTAGTTTTCTAGAATTTGCCTGACCCGTAAAATATTATATCATAGCTAAAGACAGACTCTTAGACTAAAACCTAAGCCTCCCAAAAGGTTCTCAGGATCTTACAAATGTCACTTTGAGTTCAGTCACTCAAAATGTCAAAAGTTCCCAAGAACCTCTCAGAATTATTTGAGATCTTACAAAAGTCTCTGAGGACCTCACAAGCTTTTTAGGATCGTGTAGGTTCCTCAGAATCCTGCAATGGTCTCTCAGAGTCTCATAAAAGTCTCTGAAGATGTCTAACGTTACTAAGAACCTCTCATCATTTCTGAAGATCTTCCAAAAAGGTCTTATGACCTCTAAAAAGGTACAGACGTTTCTCAATATCTTACAAATGTTCCTCAGTGTCGAGTTTATTGAGCGCTCACATTTCTCTGAGAACTTGCTAAAGTTTTTCAAGTTCCCATAAGTTACTCAGGAATTTGTAAAACTTTCTCAGGATACCTATAAGTGTTCTTGGAATTTTTCAAAACCTTATAATTATCTTAGTCTCCCAAGATGTCTAGTGTTTCCTCGAGCCTCTCAAACCTTGCAGCATCTTCCAAATGTTTCTCAGGATCTCTCAAAAGGTTCTCAAGACCGTACTCAAGTTTATCAGAAAAGATTCAGCAACCATCAGATAAAAAAACCTTTAGAAGAAGTGAAGGATATCTGTCAGGTTGACAGGTTGACAGTGTGAACGATGCTCACACTGACATTTGGCCCGGGGGCCCGGGGCCTCCTCTTTGAAAGTTTTATAAAGGTATTATTAGAAGAGAGATAGCAATAGCCATTAGCGATAGCAATTTTATTTATAAAGCACATTTCATTACACGTAAGTTTAATGTGCTTTACATGGAGAATTAAAAACATAAAGACATTATTCCAAATAGAATAAATAAAAACAGAAAAACAATAGATGCACCCAACATACATCAGACACAGCATTCAGACAAACAGCAAGTGTTGCTGCACATGCCTCCAGTCACAACAGTCATTATATCATTCATAAGCTTGAGAAAATAAATATGTTCTCAGTCTTTTTTTAAAAGTGGAGACAGTTCTTATGGACCTGAGGTCAGCAGGCAGTTTGGACCACAGTAACTAAAGGCCCCTTCAACGGACCTAGGTTTGACTCTGGGTTCATTTAAAAGACCTGCTGACCTAAGGATCCTGGTCGGGTTATACATAAAAGAACAACATATATATATAAAAGATAAACTGATTTTACTCCCTAATCTACAGAAATCTCCAAACTTGGTATGCTAAATATTGCTAAAATTAGAAAAAGGTTGTGGGTCATATAACATAAGATGTTTCCACGAGTCTGAATGTCACACTCAAAGAGAGCTTTAAAAACGGTCTCATGCAACAAACAGAAAATAAAGAACAATCAGAATATTCTGTTTTAAATCAAGCACAGGGATTAAAATGTCTGGAGGAGGATTATCAGCACATTAAGGAATATCAAACAGACATTTGAGAACTTAGTTGAACATTTACAAGATGCTCTCAACACTATGACGTTATTCTCATAAATGTATGACCTCATTCTCCTGAAACCATGACTTTATTCTGTAAAGCTACTCCTTTGTTCCTTTATAATACTTTATTTCCTTTTAGATTACGACCAGTGAGTATATACGACTATAATCTTCTTATTATCCTCCTTTGCAGGACAGGAGGCATCATTACAATTTCCATGTTGTTTAGCCTACCAATAGGATGCTAACTGAAAGGAATATTATTGTTACAGCCGTGTCAACGGGCAGGAGTAAGATGTGCTGGAGCACAATCAAACCCAAAGCCGCCCAATCTGGCAGCACTGTCCGAGGATTGATTTGATAATATGTGTGATCTGCTTGTTTCTAGCATCCCTTATTAGAGTGAATAACTGTTCGTTAATTGGTTATCAATAGGTTTGACCAATCACAATCAAGTATTTAACACAGCCAGGTGGTTTTGAAAAAAGAAACTACATCGTGCGCCCTGCAAAAAGAGACAGTCCGGTGTACTCATTCATGAAGGTATGGACTCCTGTAACAATGGATACGGTATTTATATTTTCTCATGGATAGGATGCTGGCTTTTAAAAAGCATCAAAGTTAGTTTGATTAGAATTCTGCAAATTCATCACCAAAAATGTGAAATGAGGCGCAACGTTTCAGAAAATACTCAAAAAATATCCCAATCAAATGTGATGGACCTCATGTCAACATAAAAGTATAATTAATGCAAACATGAAATATACCCTGCCATATTTTAAAGAGAAAATAATCACATTTAAAATGTCTGTATCCTGAGTATTCTCTTACTGTAAGTGATCAGCATTTATTACAGTGGACAGTTTCCACAGACTACACATATTTTCTATAAAGCTTTTCTGAACTTGAACATTTAAATGAAAGAGTTAAATGTTCCAGGAGTGAATAACCTGATGAATGAAGCACAACAAGAAGCAGCCATACCTGAAGTCGACCGTGGATGGTGTACCAGGTGGAGAGAGATGGAGGGAAACTTTTATACGAGGAGGGAGAGGGAGCAAAAAATCACAAGCTGCTGTTCTCCCGTGGCTGAATGAAAAGAATATTGAATATAGGCGTGCCGTGTTTGTGGTGTGGTTTCTGCAGAAATAACAGTTGCATGGAAAAGGTGGAGCCGGCGTGGAGATGTTTGAGCACTGTCACTCAGACATATGGTAAGACAAAAACGAAAATGCATGACTCACCTTCTTCAGTCATCTTCATCACCTCCTCTCCTCATACTGTCATACCTCTGAGTCCGACCTGCTCTGTCTTCTGAGTCCCTGCATGCAGTTCTAGTTTGGTCATAGTGAGGTCACGTCTTGGAGTATTTTCAGGTTTTATATATCTCTAGAATCTGCACAACCTTAGCTAACAGATATTTAACAGAAGCATTAAAATAAAATATTAAGGAAAATACTTTGGAACAAGTGATAACAGATATATAAACATGCTAAACATATTGAAAAGCTATTATAAATGCATATAGTCAAAACATTTGTCAAACATTTGTCTTCAAAGTTTTATAATGCAGGGCCTGATGCTCCAAATGTGTTCAATGGGGTCAGGACTGCAGGCCAGTTCAGCTCCTGGACTCTTCTACTACAGAGCCATGCTGTTGTAATACGTGCAGAATTTGGTTTGGCATTATCTTGCTGAAATATGTAAGGTCCTCCTGAAGACGTCATTGTCTGGGTGGCAGCATATGTTTCTCCTAAACCTGTATATATTGTTCAGCATTAATGGAGCCTTCACAGACGTGGAAGCTACCCATGATACCCATACCATAAGGGACGCTGGCTTTGTGAGCTGATAACAAGCCGGGTGATCCCTCTCCTCTTTAGAGCGGAGGACACAGTGTCCATGATTTCCACAAAGAACCTCATATTTTGATTCATCAGACCATAGGATAGTTTTCCACTTGCCCTCAGTCCATCTTAAACCAGCCCAGGTCCAGAGTAGTCTCTGTGGTTCTGGATCACGTTTATACATGGTGTTCTCTTTGCATGGTTCAGTTTGAACAGTTCAGTGATCTCCACTACAGAGTCATGTCTGTTTGTAATGCAGTGACTTCCACTACAGAGTTATATCTGTTTTTAATGCAGTGACTTCCACTACAGAGTCATGTCTGTTTTTAATACTGTTCTGGGTCTGAAGATCAAGTCCATCCAGTCTTGGTTTTGGTTGTTGTCCCTCTTGTACGGAGGTGTTTCCAGATTGAATCTTTTAATGATGTTATGTACTGGAGATGAAATCCACCAACTCTTTGTTACTCAGAGGAATATTATTCGGAATCTGTTGAACTGTTTGCTCACGCAGTCTCTCACAGAGTGGTGAACCTCTTCCCATCTTTCCGTCTGAGACTCAGTCTCTCTGGAGTTTTTATACCCAGTCATGTGACTAACCTGTTGATCATTGACCTCATTAGTTGGAGATGTTCCTCCATGTTTCTTTAGCATTAATAACTTTTTACCTGTTTTGTTGTCCCTGTAGCGACTGTTGTAAACCTGCTGCTGCATCAGATTCACAAAAAATATGTATTATTCATAAAACAGTCAGAATGTTCACTTTCAATATTACATGAGTTGCACACTATCAAAATCAGTTTGTATCAACATTTTTCCCAGCATTCAAACTTCTTTAGTATCTGGTTTGTATTTTTAGTACTTCGAGTTTTAACACATTATTCTACCTCTGGAGTTTCCTCATTAAGATCTCATGATAGCCCCTGTTTTTAGTGAGTCTTTCATTTATAACTTGTTTTTACATGTATATGGATTAAGGGGCGAGGCTTACTGGATATATTTATTTCTAGTGATTTTCTTCTATTTTCTTTATTTTTATTATGTTCAGTGCATTGTGTTACATTATTTCTGTATGAAAAATTTTACAAAAATGAAGTTTGATTGAATTATTGGAGTACTTTTAACTGTTTTATTCCCAGAGTCTGCATAAGCTTAGCTAATAAGTGACTCTGTTTATTGTGAGATCGTTTCTTGTCAACTCTTCAAATGCTTTACATCCTAAAAACACAAGGGATCTCTAAGTCTTCCTCCTGCTCTTACATTTTTTCATTTTAAACAGAATGAAACTCTTCATTTCCAGCAGCTGCCTGTTTTCACCCAACAAGACGTGACTGAATGACATCATCATCAAACATGGCTCATCTCATCATTCTGTCTTTCATTCTATCTTTTATCTCATTATTCTACCTTTCATTCTATCTTTCATCTCATCATTCTATCTTTCATTTCATAATTTTATCATTCATATCATCATTCTATCTTTCATTTTATCTTTCATTCTATCTTTCATTTCATCATTCTATATTTCATTCTATCTTTCCTCTCATTATTCTATCTTCATCTCATTATTCCATCTTTCATCTGATCATTCTATCTTTCATTTCAACATTTATCTTTCATCTCATTATTCTATCTTTCAACTCATTATTCTATCTTTCATCTCATCATTCTATCTTTCATCTCATCATTCTACCTTTCATTCTACCTTTCATTCATCATTTTATCTTTCATCTCATCATTCTACCCTTTATATCATCATTCTATCTTTCAGTCTATCTTTCATCTCATCATTTTATCTTTCATTTAATCATTCTATCT
This sequence comes from Notolabrus celidotus, assembly GCF_009762535.1. NCBI lineage: Eukaryota > Metazoa > Chordata > Actinopteri > Labriformes > Labridae > Notolabrus > Notolabrus celidotus. The sequence continues at coordinate 22,619,428 of NC_048283.1, forward strand.
TTCATTCTATCTTTTATTTAATCATTTTATCTTTCATTTCATCATTCTACCTTTCATTCTATCTTTTATTTCATCATTCTACCTTTCATTCTATCTTTTATTTCATCATTCTACCTTTCATTCTATCTTTCATTTCATCATTCTACCTTTCATTCTATCTTTCATTTCATCATTCTACCTTTCATTCTATCTTTTATTTAATCATTCTACCTTTCATTTCATCATTCTATCTTTCATTCTATCTTTTATTTAATCATTTTATCTTTCATTTCATCATTCTACCTTTCATTCTATCTTTTATTTCATCATTCTACCTTTCATTCTATCTTTTATTTCATCATTCTACCTTTCATTCTATCTTTTATTTCATCATTCTATCTTTCATTCTATCTTTTATTTAATCATTTTATCTTTCATTTCATCATTCTACCTTTCATTCTATCTTTTATTTCATCATTCTACCTTTCATTCTATCTTTTATTTAATCAAGCTATCTTTCATTTCATCATACTATCTTTCCTTTAACCATTCTTTCTGTCATTCTTTCTTTCATTACATAATTTTATCTTTCATTTAATCATTCTATCTTTCATTCTATCTTTTATTTAATCATTTTATCTTTTATTCTCTTTCATTTCATTATTTTATTTTTATTTCATCATTTTATCTTTTATTCTATCTTTCATTTCATCATTCTATCTTTCATTCTATCTTTAATTTCATCATCATATCTATCATTCTATCTTTCATCTCATAATTCTGTTTTTCATTCTATCTTTCATTTCATCATTTTATCTTTCATTCTATCTTTCATTTCATCATTCTATCTTTCAACACCATGTCATCATGGTCTATATCCGCCCACCTCTCTGCAGCGTTGTGGTGAGACACAGAAGCACATTCAATGAAAGGTCACAGGAAGTCCTTCCTGTGGTTTATTACAGTTTTTCTCAGTCGCTTTGGTCCATTTCTCGAATCATCCTCGACATTTGTAAAACAGTAAGTGCATTTCTCAAAACAATTCGTACAAATAGAAAAACACCATGGATTACCTGCAAAAGTCAGTATCTTGCTCAAAACCTGTCTCTCAAAAGCAAATATCTGTGTCAATGAACATGTCAGTGCCATCAGAGTGTTAAGTCTTTGTGTCATTGTGTACGGATAAGACAGACAAATTGCTTAGTCATGTTGTCAATATAACAGTGTACTCTGGAGGGACGTCCTGATGTAAACTATGGCTGAAGTTTTGATGACATTGTAACATTGTTCCGGCTATATAGTATATACTTGCCAGTTGATGGTTCATGAGATGCACCTTTGAGCTATGTCAGAAAACTGGTTGATCATTGGTTGATCTAAAGCTTCACACATTTCCCTTCATTAGAGAAAGTCAAGATTCACCTGGGAGAAATTTACCAATTCAGGACAGATTTTGAAAAACAGTCTGATGGAAATATACAGAAATATGACAGACATATTCTGACAACATGTTTAACCATTTTGCATGTGAAGACTTATGTGATGAACTAATGCCTACATGTTGTGGAGGGTGAGACTATTCAACAGAGACCCATTATAATACATTTTGATCAACATGACATAAGCACTTGATAATGTAGGAAACAGCAGATAATTGTACATAATCATTTGCATAGATGTACCAAAGCATTTGCAACTTGTTCAAAGAAATGAGAAACTGCTTTTTTGATGTCCACAAGTGAAGCAATGATGTGAAGATTGAACAAGTAGTTTTGAGAATTTCAATTCTGATCTGGGAAATGTACCAAAGCAACTGAGAAAAACTGTAAACTATGCAGCTCCTCCCTCTGCTCTCTGTACATAAACTTTTACCACTTTAACATTCTTACATGTTACCTTCAGACCCTGAGCTTTTGCTTCTGTACATACTTTTATTTTTATTGTATTCATATTAAAATCTTATTTTATAACTTATTTATATTAATAATATTCATACTTATTGTGTACAGGAGCAACTGTAATGACTAAATAAAGTATTTCTGATTCATCATTACGTTTTTAAAGTCATAATTTTAAAATAAAACTTCAGCCCTCATAGTAATTCAGATTACTGACCTCCAGAAGTTTGTTTTAGTGGCTCTTCTCTTCTTCATTCAGAAAAGTTTAATTTGCACTAAATACCTTCAGGGGCTCTGTGATGTGGTCATTAAGATCAATCCTTTCCTTTACACCTTCTGTTTCTTTATATGGGTAGCTGTATGGCTGAATGTATGTGTGTGCGTATGTTTTTCAGATGCACATCACATTTTGGTGTACCGTGTGACTCTGCACTGAGAGAGGACCCTGAATCAATCCCTGCATCACGTGACGGCAGCCCATGGTTCACATCAAAGTGTATCCTGGTGCCCCTCTGTTAATCTCCATGTTGTAAAAGTCATGTGTTAGTTGTGGTTGTCTGAAACAGCTGACAGGTTCTTAAGCTAACATGTAAAGGTAACATGTAGAGATGAAGAAGCCCACGGATTATTTACACGACACACAGACTGACACCTGACGGCTTCTTCTGCCGCTTTGTTCTGACCAATATTCAATTTCTCGTGTAACGTGTTGTGAAAATAAAAGTAAAGATGTCTCCTCTCATGTTTCATGTAATGTAGGTGCTGTTTTTCACTTTTATAAGAAACAGCAGTGTGTTCAGCAGCGCTTCAGAAAAGATGAACTGTGGTACAGAGGATGAAAAATTAATCCTTCAGGAGAGTCCGCTAACACACATCCAATCACTCGACCTTCTTAGAAACATGTTTAATGACTTCTTATTTTATTTACAAGCTGGCGTTGTTGCGGAGGTTTGTCTGAAGCGTTTTAACAGTTTTATGATTAAAAAAAAAAAAAACATTAAAAAGGTGAAACTTCAGAGAAATGTGTCAGAGCAGTGTATTGAACTGTGATATCTCTTTAATAACACAGTGGGCCTGCTGTCATGTTTGTATGATATATGTGAACAGATAATTAGCCTGACATTATTCCTTTGTGCAGTCAAAGTCCCCAGGTGGAGGTGTCAAAGACAAAATCCCGTTTGTTGTTCTCGTTTTCCTCAGCTGACGTGGCATCTGTTGTTTCACCGCGTGTAAAACTAATATGTGTGAAAGGAGCAGCTGGGTAAGCCCACTGCTTTTATACACAAGGATACACATAATAACACAGATACACACTCTCTAATCCTCTAATGTACTTGAAACTACATTATAAGCTCTTTATTTTGTCTGCTTCACATGGGTGACAGGTCACTGTTTGCACTGAGCGTCCACGCCTTCACAGCCGACAAGTTCTGCTGAAGACACCCGTTATTTTAAGGTCGACATGCACACACACACACACACACACGCGCGCACACACACACACACACACACACACACACACACACACACACACACACACACACACAGGTGGAACAATGTCATATTTAATATCCTGTGTGTTTATTTTATGATGAAACAACAAATAGAGGATCACAGGTTAATGAAGTCTGACTGTGAGTTTGACTGAACGAGTAAAAGTGTGTTAGCTTAGCGCGCCAAATTTTTATTAAAAATGTGAAAATTCCTGTTACGCTGTGGTATCAAGAGTTATTTAGGGTCCTTCCTCACGAAAAGATCAGTGCGGTTCTGAGGGGTAATGAGAGGCACTTTATTGACATGTGGTCTCCTGTGTTCAGTTATTTACCGAAAGAACTGACTCAAATTCTGATGAGGGGACAAACGACATAAAATGGCCAAACCTGCAGAGAGCTAATCAATAAGCATCCTCCTTTTTCTTTATTTTAATTGAGTCTCTAATGTCGGTATAGCTTAGCTAGCTTTGCCTTTTGTTATCAGGTATTATATTTGCTTGTACTAGGTTTACGTATTATAATGGCAATATGCATGACATCGACCTGTGGGGGGGAGTGGTATTGTGGCTGGGTTTTCCTTGTTTAGAATGTACGGTATGATATGGTGGCAGTATGTTATTTTGTTTTATTTATCTATGTATTTTATTTTACTCTTTTTTTTTCTCTTCTTCCTTCTCTTCTCTTTCTAATGTAAATGTCTTTATATAATCCACTCTTAATATTTTATTTTTAATGTGTAATATGGTTTGAAAGCAAGACGTATGAATTGATTTAATTCTCTTCTGTTTGTGGAAAAACTAAAACAATAGAACTCTGTTTAAAAAAAAAAGTGAAAATTCAACAGAGAATCTTTTTCCTGATATTGTGCTTAAATGATGACCTTAAAACAAAAAAAGATTGTGATGTTTATGACACAACGAAAAAGGTCTTTCTGCTTTAGAAGTATCCAACATTTACAAACTTTGATTATGATTTCATTTTATTTCAACTCTTGGAGACATTTAAAGCATGAATGTTGGATGTTTAAAGACTTACACTGAACTGTGGTATCAATCATTTTGAGTTTGTTCTGGAAGTTTTCTCTCTTTTAAATTTGCTTAAACTCTTAATAAATACTTAACACTTCTTAACAGAGAGAGGTTTTTGACTGTGTGTCTGTGAATGACTTAAAACATCTCTGTGTTTTAAATACCAAGCTGTTGTCATTTCTGTGACAGTAATTATGATTACTAGAAGCATTGTAATTCAATTTTCATCAAGTGCACGTGTATTGTTGGTGCAAACTATGACACAGGCTGCAGTTTACAAAGTCTGAATATATATGTAAGGCAGAATAAAGGTGTGCCATGAAATATTCAATAAAGTCAAACCAGGTGAACTGAGAGTCACATTAAAATCAGATTCATGATTTAAAATGGACAAAAACTTGTCGTGTAAAAGCCCCATCCCTGCAGCCTGCAGAGGATTCAAGGTATTTTATTGTCGTACTAACACAAGCTGTTGCATGATATGGGACGAAATTTTGTTTCTCAGGTCCCGTATAAAGCCACAAAGGACATACAACTTAAGGAAGACATTAGTAATAAATATAAAGATATAAATACAAATAAATATTGTGCATGGACTGATTGAGTTATTTATGTCATAGCGCAATTGAATGTGCAAATGTACAATGTGCAAGTTTTGAGGTAGTCCGTTGTATAGTACTGTTCGTATCGGAGTCTGTATGTGACGGAGGTCACCTGCACAAGTCTCAGGTGTGCAGCCGATGTTATAGCAGTATTTACACAGCTTAGAATGGGTGACGTAGTGCAGCCATCTTTCCATTTGTCTTTGATGACATCACCAGGCAGTGTGTGAGAGGAAGCACGACCTCTGACCCCTCAACAACCCAAGGCCTCAGGTTCAGTGAGCCTTCAGAGAGGAACACTTTACTGTTAGTTTGAAGCATGGTGTTTCATCATAAATGGACAACGTCATACATTTGCTCACTGTAATGAATACAGATTTATTATATATCTGGTCCTCGCCTTCAACTTGTCTCGTATTATTTTCCTGTGATGATCAGATCGACTGTTTTGGCCATGTTGGTATAAATGCACTTTATGTGTAGCGGTATTTTAATACATAATATAATCATGCTCACAGAATAGCCATTAGAAACAAATACAACAGTCGTGCATTAACAGGAGACTGAACAGGCCAAAGCAAAATGCTAATTTGAGTTTATGATGCAGATTTCAAAAAAGTTGTTCATGCCCTCACCTTCTGCATATTTGATTTAACACCCTCTCGTCCTGAATCACACATTAAACAGTGTCCCCTGGGGAGCAGCAGGAAGCAGGCAGACACTGCAACAGCTCAACTACGGAGTGCTGAAAGGGACAAAATACCACCTGATAAAAAAAGAGGGTTAATTCTGGACATTAACCACACTACCATGAATGCGTGAACCCTTACAGCCCTCATATTTATTATTAAGCTCAAACATTCAACCAGAAACTTTCATATAAATAAATACAGAGGGAAAATTAACTCAATAAGAAATCGATTTGGTATTGATTCATGGCAGACGTTGAGCTGCAGTGTGAGATGGTAAGCAGTATCCTCCACAGGAAATTCTCTCTGGACAGGAGTGCGATTAAAAACACTAAATAGGCTTAAGGTTTGTTTAAAAAAACACTTTCATGTCATAGAAGAAGAAATAAACACTCAAACTGAAATCAATGACCCACATCCAAACACTCCTCCCAGAAAATATCATCAGTAATAAAACCTGAGTAGGGGCGCTGGTGGTCTAGCGGTCTAAGCGCCCCACGTACAGAGCCCTCGTCGTAGAGGTCGCTGGTTTGACTCCTGGGCCATGACCATTTCCTGCATGTCTTCATGTCTTTCTGAAGCGTTGTTTTGAGGCCAATCGTCGGTGGGAGCCATATTGCTGCTGTCGAGCGATTGTGACGTAAAGAGGCGGGCTTTAAGCCTCCTAGCCAACAGTTATAGTGTTCCCGTCTGTCAATCAGGTCAGCTGTGCCTCTCATTGGAAGACTCGTAATCTCAATATCTTCGAAATTGCCGCATTAGAAAAAAATTCATCCCCTCACAGTGTGTGCTGATCAAAAAATGAGCTATCCAGACAACACTCGTCTTTTGTACCAGGCTGTAAACATGTTTATTTCAGATGTAAAGATCGTCTTTTTTGAATAGGTGCGAGTGTTGTCTCCGGTACTTCCGGAGCCAGCCTCAAGCAGATCCTCGATGAACTGCAGTTTTCAGCACTTCTGCATTGGACTCATATTTTTAGACTGGAGGTTACCGCTTGGTCTTCCCCCACCCTCTACTCCCCGTGTTTTATGTCTCCCTTCAGCTGTCCTATCTAATAAAGGCATTAACCTCCCCTTAAAAAAATAATAATACCTGGGTGGGCTCATCCTCCCCTCCCTGAGATCCACGGTCACGTCCCTGTAATGAGCTAATTCCCTGTGCCGTCACGTGCAGGCTGCACAATGCTGGCTTATTATCAGAGGCAGCTGAAAGTCATGTGGCTGATTATTCCCACTGAGAGGACCCGGGACCGTTACACACACAGCCGCTACCGAGAGGGACAAAACCACGGACTCATGTCAATAATGATTTAAAGTAGGATATTAATTTACTGAAAACAACCTCTCTGCGGACCCTGAACGCAGCATCACGCCGTGTTTTTTTCAGCGTCACAGTGACGTCGGATTAGCGCCGTGAGCGTGTGACGTCAGCCGGGCTGGGTTTATTGTGGTGTAGAAATACTTGAGGAGCAGCAGACAGTGCCGGAGCAGATTTACTGAGAAGTAAGACTTTATTATGATTATTGATTTGACCTTTAACATCAGTATGATCTGTCCATGATGCGTTCACCTGCTGTGGGATATCTGGAGGAGATCTGAAGCTGTCAGTGATTGGATCTGTTATTAACGCTTAATAACGACTCTCAGTTTATAATTAGATTTAACGAATGCTGTTATAACGATAATCTCGATGACAGTAGCTGTGGCAGCGATGAAGACTGGTGATATAACGGGGAAATATCCCGGTCGGTAGTCGGGTTGTTTGCTCCCAGGATGATCAGTCAGAAGATTAATCCACGTGATGGCTCGGGTTTGGCTCCAGCTGGGTGCCTTTTCTCTGGATCCTGGCTCCTGCCCCCATTAGAGGAAGAGCAGTCTGTAAAACTCTGTTCACTGTCTTTGTTCTCAAACATGGAGGGCCCCAGAAAGGATACAGCTGAAGTGAGGAGGAAGAGGAGGAAGGAGAGGAAGGAGAGGTGGCAAGAGAGGAAGGAGAGGAAGGAGAGAAGGCAGGAGAGGAGGAAGGAGAGGAAGGAGAGGAGGCAGGAGAGGGAGGAGAGGAGGCAGGAGAGGCAGGAGAGGAGGCAGGAGAGGCAGGAGAGGAGGCAGAAGAGGGAGGAGAGGAGGCAGGAGAGGAAGGAAAGGATGTAGGAGAGGAGGCAGGAGAGGAAGGAGAGCACTCAGGAGAGGGAGTAGAGGAAGGAGAGGAGGCAGGAGAGGAATGAGAGGAGGCAAGAGAGGAAGGAGAGCAAGGAGAGAAGGCAGGAGAGGAGGAAGGAGAGGAAGGAGAGGAGGCAGGAGAGGGAGGAGAGGAGGGCAGTGATTTAGTTTGCGTCTCAGAGCTCCATCATCTGAATCAAACACCCTCTCTGATGTTTCAGGTGTTTGGAGGTTCATGTGAACTATGAATAAATGAATCTGATGTGATGATGAGGAGAAGAATGAAACAGTCTAGAGGAAGTGGGGAAGAATAAAGAGGACATCATTATAATTATTCAAAGATTTCTTATTCTGACTTCAGTTAAACCCTGAAAGCATCCATCCATTTCTCCACTCAAGGTGAAGGCAGGCTGACCAAGTTACACAAACACCCCTCCCCTCCAGCTCCTCCTGGGGGACTGTGAGGAGGGCCAGATGGGGTTTAGAATCCCTCCAGTCTACCTTGGGTCTCCTTCCGGCTGGACGCCCCTGGAGAACCTCCAAAGGAGGGCGTCTCAGGGCATCCTTATCAGATTCCTGAACCACCTGATGGGTGCCTTTCAGTGTGAAGCAGAAACGGCTTCACTCGGAGCTCCAAGCCCCTTCAGAGGAAACTCCTTTTGGCTGCTTGTATGTGTGATCTGGTTCTTTCAGTCCCTACCTGAAGTCCCAGCCACAGGTGAGGGGGAGCGGAGATCCACAGGTAAGTCTAAAGTTTGCCTCCAGGCTCAGCTCCCTCTTCATCACAGCGGTCCAGAGCCTCCATCGTTTTCTAGCCTCAGACTCAGAGGGGCTGACCCGCATCCATGCCGCTTCACCCTGGGCTGTGACCCTCCAGAAGTGAGACAGAGAGTAAAACCTGCAGTAAAACCGTGTCCCTTCTGTCTGTGTTTGATCTCAGGTTGAGTTTGGAGTCTGGTAAATAAAGTCAGGATGTCATACATGCGAGCAGACAGCGGCTGGTCACAGCCGGGGGACTTTAACAGCCTCATCCAGACCTGCAGCTCGAACATCCAGAAGATCAGCCACAACTGTGAGTGCCCACAGTGTTCACACTTTGACTCCTCTACATACGTATGAGTGTTTACTGAAGCTGAAATCTCTCTGTGCAGCCGGGCAGATCAAAAACCTGCTCTATCAGCTGGAGACTCGACAGGAGACCTCAGAGTTGCAGGAGAAGCTGTGAGTCCTGGTCTGGGTTTATTGTGGTCCTAGGTTGATGAAGTGTGTGTTTTAGGTCTCACAGTGTGTGTGTGTGTGTGTGTGTGTGTGTGTGTGTGTGTGTGTGTGTGTGATTCTCTGCAGGCAGCAGCTCCAGCACTACACCAACCAGCTGGCTAAGGAGACGAACAGACACCTGAAGGAGCTCGGCTCTCTGCCTCCACCACCGTCTCCATCCGAGCAGGTCGGTCTGTAGATACAAACTTCTGAGTTTAACCACATTACAGAGAGGATCCTGCAGAGAGAGAGCTTCATGAGGAAGATGATTCTTGGTGCAGTATTTGTAGTAGAAACATGAATGAGGTCTGTGTGATCCACTTCAAACACAGACTGATGGGAGGCATGGAGAGTCCGTCTGATCTGAACGTCACGAGTCAAACGATCACGATTCTCTCTGCGTTCCTCACGTCTAATATGATTAGTGTCTAATTATATATATAATTCGTAATGCATGCTCCGGGGAGGAAGCCTTGTTGTGATGTAAACAGTGAAATCTGGATCACATCTATTATGAACATTAGAGCTCCGTCAGGATGAGAGCTCACAGCTCTGAGCAGCAGAGAGAAGAGATGCTGACAGCTCATCTCCACAATCAGATGCAAAACAAGAGCAGACTGCAGGAAGCTGCAGGACTCTGTTGGGCTGTTTGAATATAATTGAGCAACATGTTTTGTGAATTGGACCTTAAACGAAACAGATAGTGGGAGAAAGTAGTCCAAATTCACACGGTAGCCGTCTTCTTGTTACGTCACACTCAAGACGGGAAACTCAAATTTACATTAACAAAAGGCTCCTACCCCACAAAGAGTTAAAGTTCAGGGACTGAATCAGCTGAGGGGACACCGAGCAGCTCCCAGCTGTCAGTCAAAGAGGCCACACCCCCATCCCTCCCTCCCTTTAACACTTAACCTGCTGTAAACAGGTGAGTTGTAGCCTATATAAATTCAGCCGTACAGTTGTCATGAATAGAGAAATGAGCTATAGAGACACAAACTGTTTTTGTACCAGGCTGTAAACATGTTTATTTCTGCTGCAGCATTTAAACATGGGGCTCAATGGGGATTGACTCACTGCAGGAGACACACTCCAGTGGACACTGGAGGAACTGCAGTCTAAGTGTTGGATTTATTATTCAACTATGGAGAATGCTGTTTGGAGGTTTTTTGAGACTTGTTAGGGTTAAAGTTTGAATATTAAAATGTTGTCTTATTTATTGGCTTTCCTAGTCAATCACAGCACAGCATGACTGAACATCAGGGAACTATCTCAGGAATAAAAAGCTGCACCAGTTAAAAATAGAAAGGCTTCATCCAAACTTAATTTTGGGGTTCCTGCTCATCAAGCTGCTGCTGTAAATGAACACACATCACAGAAGCTCATGAAGTCTTACATGAAATGTCTCTCTCCCTCCTCTCTCTCCTGTAGAGGCAGCAGAAGCTGAGGAGGGAGCGTCTGATGAATGATTTCTCTGCAGCTCTCAACAACTTCCAGCTGGTTCAGAGGAGAGCCGCCGAGAAGGAGAAGGAGTCTGTGGTCCGAGTTCGAGCTGGATCCAGAGTCATGGTGAAAGAGCCTCAGAGAGAGATGATACTGAGACGGTCTATGCTGAATGAATGTGAACTCAATGAATGTTTTCTGATCTGCAGGGAGATGGAGCGCAGGCCAACGAGCAGCTGGTCACGTTCGAAAAGTACGGCTCTGCTTTTCTTTTTCTCTCTGTGAAACTTGATCGTTGTGTTTATTTCTTGAAATCACATCATTAGTACTTTAGCCTATTGTTGAAATCTAGAAAATACGGCCCTGATTTCATGTAGTTTGGGTCTGAAGGCCTGATTGGAACACACAGTTTCAGCTTTGCTCCAGCTGCAGCTGGCAGAGACTCAGGGAAAGAAGAAAGAAGACACAGGGATAACTGTTGTGTTGTTTGTGATTGTGCAGAGAGGTTGAGTGGGGTCAGAGCCAGACTCAGACTGAAGAGCCCCCCATCACAGACGAGGACCTGGAGAACATCAAGGAGAGAGAGACCAACATCAAACAGCTGGAGGTATCAGAGGAGGCCCTGCACGCTGTAAAAAATGCTGCATCAAGTTTTGTGTTTGTGAGTTAACTCTGCTCTCCTCAGGCCGACATCATGGACGTGAACCAGATCTTTAAGGACCTGGCTGTAATGATCCACGACCAGGGAGAGACCATCGGTCAGTGATCAGACTCTCAGAGGTTTAACCCTTCAGGTGTGAGCGTGCTGTGAAACTCTTCTTTGTTTTTGCTCTCAGACAGCATCGAGGCGAACGTGGAGGGAGCTGAGGCTCACGTGGGCCGAGGAGCTGCCCAGCTGCAGAAGGCCTCCTACTACCAGGTGAGACCACATGACAGACATCCAGAGTGTGAAGAGACGGGCTAAGAAGTGTTCAGAGCTCCTCTTTGATTCTGTTAGTCTAAAGTATTTATTTAAATGTCCCTCTAACATATTTAAAAATGTTAGTCTGTCTCTCTAAGTTGGGTCACAATTTGCACGAAGCCAGTTTCTACATTCTGACCCATAATCCTTTGCAGCAGATTATACGACCCTTACAGTATTTGAAAGGCTGTCAGCGTTAACGTGTCATTCGTGATGCAGCTAAGCTCAGAATTGATGGCTATTTTGTTCCTTTCTGCAACCTTGTTAAGCCACTGCAGTGTCTTCCACTTCGTGTTTAACACTGCTGCACCTTTGAACGGTCATTTCACTTTAAAATAATCTCTCACATCTTCACTTTATCTCAAACTGAGTTTAGAATATCAAGAAGTACTTTGAGTTTGAGCTGCCACCTGCGAGCTAAGTATGAGATGAGAAAGACCAAAAAGAGAAGCGCAAACATGAATCACATTTGAAGTGCTCAGTTTTAAAAACTTCACTGGGAAGTCAGGCTCAGCTGATGAGCACGAGTGAACAGGCAGGGTTTTTGGCCTTTCTGTCACATGACCAGTGTGAAGCTCGAGAAGTGACACTTCACAGGATCAATAAAAACATTTGAGGATGAAGACGGAGAATCACTCTCAGGGTGAGGACAGAGAAGACGCCTGTAGCATCGATATAAACATACAAACTGTCCTCATAGAGAAGCTCTCTGCTGCCTTGGCCTCAAATCATGTTGGAAACATCAAACTAAGGCGTGACCAGACTGCGTCTGATGTCACGTCCTGCCTCCTGAGACTCACCCCGCCCTGTCTGGAGGCAGAGCTCCTGAACATGTCTTTAACGTTTCAGGAGTGCATGTGTGAAAGGTGCTGACGAGAGCTCAGATAGATGACTCTGTGAGATGTTTTATCCAAAGAGTCAGAATCAGAGACCCAGTTTCAAAGCACATCATGTCTGAGCTGTACAAAGTGTGTGTTTTATTAAAGCTGCTGCAGCATGTGGTGCATTTAAAAACCAGGGAGGGTCTTATTTCAAAAGTATGGCTGAAGATATTAAACAAAAGGAGAGGGGGTCAGGGGAGGACATGCAGTCTGTGGCTGTGGCTTGGAGCTGTGCAGGACTGCTGTCTCCTACTGTTTATGGGATGCATACCTGAACCCCTGAGCTAAACCTGCGCCTCAGGACGGGTCTTTGTCCTCTGATGTTACAAAAACCTGTTGAGCATGAGTGTGAGGGCTGAACCTGTCTTGATGAGGAGCGCTGCAGTAAACATGCGATCTGTGTGTCTGCAGAGGAAGTCTCGGAAGAGGATGTGCATACTGGCCATGGTGCTGTCGCTGCTGCTCCTCATCATCATCATCATCATCTGGCAGGCCATCAAATGAGGACAAGCCCCGCCTGCTGCCAACAACTTTCAACATGTGTGTTTGTGTGTGTGTGTGTGTGTGTGTGTGTGTGTGTGTGTGTGTGTGTGTGTGTGTGTGTGTGTGTGTGTGCGTGGGCTTGCAGCTGAATCCTAATCTCCGTCCTCACAGAGTCTGGTCCTGGTTCTGATCAGGACTGTTTGACACAAAGGTCCCTTTGACTCTTAGTTCTTGCAGTAAGAAAGTAAAGTAAGAAAGAAACCCCTAAGAGCGTGGTTAAACTCACATACTGCAGCACCGCTCGCCTGTTGTCTGCACGTCTGAGCCGGTCTGCTGCTCAGGACTCTGAGGGTGGAGTTCAGGATGAGACCGTTAAATCTCATGTTAGAGTAACTTTGATCACTGCTGTAGGTCTGTGTCTTATTAAATGCAATGTTGCACAATTTTATATGCAGTAATTCCAAACACAATGAACCCTGTGTGTTTATTAAGAAGTGTGTGTGCTCAGAGTTTAAATAATACAGCCTGATAATGATCTGCTGATGTAATGTCTCATTCTGTCCACTAGGGGGAGAGCTCAGCATGGTTAGAGATTCATGCATGCTGTCACAGCACAACCACTAATCTTACTCACTAACCATCACTCTGCTCACACTGATGTGTTTACGAAAAGCAACAAACACTTCGACTTTTTGATTATGATGCAGATTTATTACTTTATCTCTATCTCATTGATTTAGAAATAAAACTGGTTGAAAAACAGGTTCATGAGTTGGAAACGGTCTTCATCTGAAACATAAGAAAAATGTGTGAAATTCACCTTTTTTTACCTCCATGATGAAGAAAATGCAAAACAAATATCCAATTATTTTGATATTACCACTTTGACAAGCTTTCGATGGAACAGAGATTTAAAAAAATGACTTTCCTTAACGTAAAGAGAGACGTTGAAACTGTTAAATATTTGTTCTAGATGTAGACAGATCTTTAAAGTGATCTGTATGAGATTTAACTTTTTATTCATCTGTATGAGAAACATTAGATCCATCTTTCATTCTCAGTGTTGTTTATCCGTCACTGCAGCTCCCTCTGCTGCTGAAAAATGAAGCCAATGCTAAAGTGTAAAAAGTTGCAGTTCCTCAAAGGTCCACTAGAGGCTGACTCCTGAAGTGAGTCAGTCCCAATAGAGCCCCATGTAAAAATGTGAAACAGCAGAAATAAACATGTTTACAGCCTGGAACACTAACTGCTCTGGTCTCTGTTACTACTGCCTTTTTTCATACACACTGTATGTGGGGTGATCTTAAATAATACATCTGTTTTGATTATTTCAAAGCTTGTAGTTAAACATTTGGACTATTGGGGGAGGAGCTGAGTTGATGATGAGGTGGGTGCATTACACAGGATCTTATGGACGCACGTCAGTCTGCACTGGAGGACTCGAGTGAGATGGGTCATAGTGTTAAGACATGTTTCAGGTGAAATAAGACATATGTGATGTTTCGGTGACTGTGAAATATTCTTTTAATGTCATTATGGGATGTTTCCACTGTTATGGAAGTGCAGGAGTTAATAAGTCTACAAATTGTATGACATGATTCATAAATGCAAATGTCATCAGCAGGTAAGAAAAGACACCCGTCCTTCTTTTATTTCATCTTTTACAGTTTGAAAAGTTTCATTCCCACCACGCACACAAAGATGTTCGACTCTTTATTTCATATGGGAAACAGAAACGTGTGGATGACTGCAAGTGAAGGACTCTTTACCTGCAGCCTCTTGAAGTCAGCTGATTGCCCGGTAAAATCAGCTCTGCAGAGCTCTTGTTGGCACTAAAGTGTAGCTGGAATCAATATGATAAAACCTCTTTCTGTTGTTTGAATCTGAGAGTACCTCCTGACCCGCTTCCTGCTTCTATCTGACTCTATGTTAAACTCGAGGGGCCGTACATGTCTCTGTTACTCACAGCAGATCAAAGTGAGACGTCTGAATGAGACTCTTAGCATCCTGAGTGCTGACACAACATCTTAAAGGTGAGTGATGAGAGTCAGGTGGGATGTAAGGATGCTAACATCAGGGTCGTCCTGGTTACAGCTGCCTTGTTGCCATGGAGAAGCATTGAGTGGTCTTCAACATCTCTCGGTGAGATCAGGAGGTCAGAGCAGCTGTGGAGCCACTTCTAGCCATGATTCACTGAGCTCACTGAGCATGCTCAGTTGGGACTTAAGACAAAGTAGACTTAATTTAATAAGCTGTGATGTTACCACCATTTGTTGAACAGCGTAATAAACTGTGAGGTTTGAGTTTCATACTTTTGAATCCATGTTTGCAGAATGGAGTCAGAGAGAAGCAAAGGCTAATACAGCTAAATCAGAGCCAGAGGCTTCAATCATGTCTCAAACACACACACACACGCACCACGCACGCACGCACAAACACACACACACACACACACACACACACACACACACACACACACACACACATACAGCCTGATACTTCAGCTCGTCCGTCTCACCTGACCCAGTTTTCTGTTTTATTAAAACGTGTCGTCTCTGTTTGCTGGAGCTCCTACATGCAGCTTTTATCGTCTTCATATCTCAAAGAGCTTGTACCTTCCTCTTCCTCTCTTCCTCTCTTCCTCTGGCCTTTAAAGGAGACAGCCTCCATGTTCCCTGAATGAAGAGACGTCTCTGGGGAACTCCAGGACAGAAAGTGTGATGGAAGTCACCTGTCTGCTCTTTATGTGGGACAGGAGAGGACAGAAGGAGGGAGTCTGCTCTCTATATTCTCTTTTGTTAACCCATCCTTTCTTTCCTGGTGCTATTAAGACTTTAAGACGTTCAATGATTACAGAAGAGGGATGACAGGCTCTTTAATGAGGGGGATGAAGATGAAATGAGCTTCTATTGTCCCGAGGAGTCACATTTTCAGACTCTTAGCGGATTTTTGGAGGTGAAACGTATTTTAAAAAGAGAGGGGGAGCATTTCTGTGCAAACATATTAACCATGAACCTTTCATTACATGAATATGTATTTACAGATTGAATAATACAGTCCACCTCCACTTTACTCTCACCGCCTCCTATTCTCAGATATCACCCTCATCTCACGTCACCCACAGCTCGAGCACACTTACATCCCTCCTCAGACATCTTGTCACTCTGTCGCTCTCTGTGAGTCCCTTCTTCTTGTTCAACAAGCTACAACAGGCCCGGCAAACCTCATCAGCAGAATACACACTTCCAAAGTTGGGAATCTGTTGGAGCAGGTTCAAGTCTGCAGGGATTGGTCGGTTCAGGGCAAATAAGCATAGAAAATCTGAAAACACCTCAGATGACTTTATATGATGGTCAGATCCATCACTGCCCCGACTCTCTGGATCTCTCTCCCTCCAAACATCCTCAACTCTGAAAAAAGTCATCATCTGAGAGGAAAAGACCCAGAGACTCACTGTCCTACTGAAACTGTTTTTTCAGCTCATTTTCACAATTAGCAGCATAAACATGGTCTTGAGTAATAAGTTGGTGTGCATCAGCTGGCCACTGTACTGCTGCATCAGATGTGTGTTTTTTCGTCTGAGTTGCGACATCACTCTTATTTGGAGAACAATGTACACTTACAGACTGCTGTGTTGACTGATCGGGGGACTCGTCGTCAGCTTCCTCCGTGATCGTGGTAGTGGTCGTGGTCGTGATCGTGCCCGATGGTTCGCCATCAGAGGCTACATCTGCAGGTGCGGGATGTTGACATCCCCGCAGGAGCACATCCAGCGTCTCCTGCCTATGGCGTTTCCTCGAGCGGATTTCACTCTTTTCCCGTGGGCGTTTTGTCTGTTTATGAACGAAATCTGACGGCACAGCATTTGGCTTCAGTCTCCGTTAATAACTAGCAGCACCTGTGAGCTCTTTCACCAGCGTGGGTCGGCTAAATGCTTCTGGAGTGAAGTGGCAAGAACATAGCCGGTCCATCGGAAGTTGTGTACGTCCAAAAGCAATTTCCCACTCCTTTCTTCTCCTTTTGTCTCTTGGAAAGCCGTGTAGACTTACAACAGTCCCCTTGTTTCCCTTCCACTGGAAATTACACCCAAACGCAGCAGTGTGGCATTATTATGGTTTTTGCGTTCCTGAAAGCCAGCGAGTAAACACGGCGAAAACCAGAGGCTCGGCAAGATGCAACCATTACACGTCATCAACCCAGCATGCATTGCGCTAGTACAACAACAATGGCTGCGCTCGTAGGTTAGAATATGTGTTATAAATTTCGCTCTTTAAAGAAATAACAATTCTTCATGTCTATTTAACAAAGCATTCTAGTATGAGACAAACATTAAAGCCGATTTATGCCTATTAGTCCCCACAGTCGGGGTCCCTTTAAAATTTGGCTCTATTCCTAACCAGCACACAGGCCATGTGTATGTGAGGACAGAGAGAGTCCAGAGAAGAGAGGAAATAGAGTTGTTGTCAGTGCAGAAATGCAAAAACATGCCGTTCCTCAAGTGTCCACTCGAGGCTGGCTGCAAGGGCCAATGAATCCCCCTTAGGTGCCATGTTAAAAAAAAAGAAATCTTTACATTTTAAAATAAACATGGTTACAGCCAGAAATAAAATAGTTTGGGTCTGAATGGCTCATTTCTGTATTGATGGGTGTATTTCTTTTTTATAAGGCATTGGTTTTCTAATAAGGCTAACAGTTTTGCATATACAGTATTTGCATGATAAGGCACTGTACTAAGTTGACTCATGGATGTGTTGTAGCTGTTTGGGAGTTAAGCTGTGGCCTCAGATCCAGCTCTTTGACTCAGTTGGAGTCCAAATTTCCAACATCTTTCCAGCAGCTGTAAACTTTGGGCTTCAGAACATCTCCTCATTAGGTGACATCAATGAGGCTACGTCCATGTTTTATGCAGTCTATGCTTATTTCCAACACTGAGTGCAGTCCTGCAGTACCTCTGACAGTGATTCAGATCCAAAGTTTAGTATAACTAACTAACTAACTAACTAACTAACTAACTAACTAACTAACTAACTAACTAACTAACTAACTAACTAACTAACTAACTAACTAACTAACTAACTAACTAACTAAAAGAATAAATTACTATCAAAATAAATTGAGAGATAACTAACTAACTAACTAACTAACTAACTAACTAACTAACTAACTGACTAACTAACTAACTAACTAACTAACTAACTAACTAACTAAATAAAAGAATAAATTACTATCAAAATAAACTGAGAGATAACTAACTAACTAACTAACTAACTAACTAACTAACTAACTAACTAACTAACTGACTAACTAACTAACTGACTAACTAACTGACCAACTATCTATCTATCTATCTATCTATCTATCTATCTATCTATCTATCTATCTATCTATCTATCTATCTATCTATCTATCTATCTATCTATCTATCTATCTATCTATCTATCTATCTATCTATCTATCTATCTATCTATCTATCTATCTTTCTAACTAACTAACTAACTAACTAACTAACTAACTAACTAACTAACTAACTAACTAACTAACTAACCAACCAACCAAGCAACCAACCAAGCAACCAACCAAGCAACCAACCAACCAACCAACCAACCAACTAACTAACTAACTAACTAACTAACTAACTAACTAACTAACTAACTAACTAACTAACTAACTAACTAACTAACTAACTAACTAGCTAACTAACTAACTAACTAACTAACTAACTAACTAACTAACTAACTAACTAACTAACTAACTAACTAACTAACTAACTAACTAACTAACTAAACAAACAAATAAATCCAAGAATAAATAAATAAGTAGGTAACTAACAAACTAACTGACTAACTAACTAACTAACTAACTAACTAACTAACTAACTAAATAAATAAATAAATAAATAAATAAATAAATAAATAAATAAATAAATAAATAAGATTGGCTCAGGTTTAGAGTTGGGAATGACCCAGTCAGGTGTAAGTTTGTTGTTTTGATGTTCTGATAGCTGATATTTGTGGGACTGAACTTGAGCCCTCGTGACACCATTAACAGATTCCTGCAACTGTTGCCCCGGGGCATGTCAGTGTACCCGGGTGGTCTAAAAATAAAAGCTTGGTGTCTGGCAGATAACAGCAGGAGAAGGAGATTAATTACTGCTCTGCATCTCTCAGGACTGTGTTTAAGAGACGGTGGCTTCTGATTGGACACATCTGCTCCAACCACATACATCTGATTCCAGCATTCTTTGTGCTAATTGGCTCCTTTTTATGTGAGGCTATCTGAGCTATCAGTTTGCACACTTAAAGCAGGCATGCACACACACACACACACACACACACACACACACACACACACACACACACACACACACACACACACACACGCACAGACAGTGCAGGGCGTCTATAAATAGCAGGTGTTGGATGTCTGAGTAGAGATAAATGCTTTTATATGAACGCACAAACACTCCCGCTGTTACCTCTGAGTCTGGTTTCTCTTTTGAACCCTTCTTGAAGAAACCGGGACAGCCTCAACTCATATGTTTCTGACATGATGCAAAATACTCCCCGGGGTCTCCGTCTGTCTCTGCTGCCCCAGATACATCAGACACACACACACACACACACACACACACACACACACACACACACACACACACACACACACACACACACACACACACACACACACACACACATACACACACACACCGTCCAGGAAACACTCAAAGTCACCTTCAGCACACACATCGAGGGAGAGCTGCAGCTATTCTGGTCCTTAAAGATCTCACACCTCCCACAGCCCTGCACCGCTCTGATTAATGAGCAGGAATCAGCTCACCTGCTCAGAAACAACTCTTCTAATCACTCTCTCTTATCAGCTAACTCAATAACTTTTTTATTAAATCACTAATATACATTTACAATGTTACAATGTTACAATGTCATTTAGCAGACGCTTTTATCCAAAGCGACGTACATACGAGACATTTATGTGCCTCTTTTGCACCAAACTTCATTTTAAAAGCAGGAACACCACTGATTGTATTCTAAAGAGTTATTTTTATGTTAAGCTAAAAACATATAAAGTCATTATTACAGCTGTGGACTCATGATTATCCTCTTTACAGCCTTAAAAACCCCACAGCGCAACCCTTTAGTCCAGTCAGTGATCTGGCAGTGTTTATCCCACTTTAATGTCTGAACCTGTAGCTACTTTCAAGCCGCAATCTCACTTCATGTTTTGAGATTTTTTAGTAGAGGCTTTAATACTGTACAGCGGTGTGCCTGCAAGACAACTGTCTGGTTCATGAAACCTGATATCACCACGAGGCAGCAGGTCAACACTGATTTTATATTTCACCAAAGAAGAGGTTAAAATAACAAATCCAACAAACGTCACATAAATACAAACTCATACAGTAACAGCGTGTATTCAGGCCTGAACTGTTTTTTTAACCAGGCTGTAAACATGATTATTTCTGCTGTAAAGATTGTCTCTTTGAATGGGTGTGTAAGTGGCTTCTGGAGCTTTTGCAGCCAGCCTCAAATGGACACTCGAGGAACTGCAGTTTATAACACTTCAGCATGGACTTCATATTTTAAGAAGGGAAGTCTTTATTGATTTCAATGCATGTTTTATTATTTGTAGTTGTGTTAATTTGTTGTTGTGTTTATTTGTAGTTTTGTTTCTTTGTAGTTGTGTGTATTAGTAGTCTTGTTTATTTGTTGTGTTTCTTTGTAGTTGTGTTCATTTGTAGTTGTGTTCCTTTGTAGTTTTGTTTATTTGTTGTTGTGTTTATTTGTTGTTGTGTTTCTTTGTAGTTGTGTTTATTTGTTCTTGTTTTATTTGTAGCCTTGTTTATTTGTTGTTTATTCGTTGTTGTGTTTCTTTGTTGTTGTGTTTCTTTGTAGTTGTGTTTTATTTGTAGCCTTGTTTATTTGTTGTTTATTCGTTGTTGTGTTTCTTTGAAGTTGTGTTTTATTTGTAGCCTTGTTTATTTGTTGTTTATTCGTTGTTGTGTTTATTTGTTGTTGTGTTTTCTTATTGATCAGTGTTTTGTACTTCAGGGTCTCCTGCACCAGAAGAACTTGAACTCATTCAAACAGTCTTTTTTTCTGAAACACTCCAGAGTTCACCTTCTTAATGTAAATTAAAACCTCGTGTTTGAAGCTTTAACTCTTTCAATAACCTCGGTGGGGCTTTTCTGATATGAGTCTATTTCCGGTGCTGTATCGGTCTTTCCCTCATCGTGCGCTCCGCTCTCAGGTGTCAGTCTCTCTCGTTCTGGTCTCCGGGGTCTCCTGACTCCTCCTCATTCTGTAGGACTCTGACGCACCCCCCAGGACTCTGTGTGACATGTGGAGCAGGTTTAGTCCTCTTGACTGATCATGGAGCCTCCGGACTTTGAGGCTCTGAACTACACGGTGGACCCGGGTCCGCCGGGGTACCCTCTGTGTGAGGCGTGGAGGGAGGGAGCGGAGGGCTCCGTCTTCCACCTCTCCAACATCCTCCTCTTCCTCGGCTTCATGGGGGGCAGCGGGTTTTACGGAGTCCTATACCTGTTCAGCTTCCTGACCGCGGGCTTCTTCTGCCTCACGTTGTGGTCTTGGTCGGACTCCTGCACCACGGACTCGTTCCTGTGGAGCTTCGCGCTGTTCGGGGTGTGTTTGGGTCAGCTGCTATACGGGTCCTACCGGCTCAGGAGCGTCTCATTCGAGAAGGACTTCCAGGACCTGTACTCCTGCATGTTTAAGAAGCTCGGGGTGTCGCTCACACACTTCGGGAAGATCGTGGCCTGCTGTGAGGGAGACATCCAGACTCTGGAGAGGGACCACTGCTTCGCCGTGGAGGGGAAGACCGCCATAGACAAGCTGTGCGTGCTGCTGTCAGGCAGGTGAGAGCTGACACCACACCTCAGCTTCAGGTCTGAGAGGTCTCTGCTGAGGGGCTCAGAGTCTCAGGATCACAAAGACAACACCTGACTGCAGGGCTCTGTCAGATCAGCATTCATCACTTCATCACTTCATATGAGCCTCATTTATGAGCCTAAAATACAACTCAGCTACAGTAACAACAGAATAAACTACATTTATAACACCATAGGATTCATCAGACTGGGTCTGTATCACTTAAAAACAAAAGTAAGGCTGTAAGCCTGACATTGAATAAAAAGCCTGAATATAAGATGATCACACTTTTTTCAGATTTAGGAAATAAACACGTTCTTCTACTCAGGGCAGTTCAAGTTAACCAATCAGGTGTCAGCATGCTTTGGTGTCTGCGGGAAAACAGTTTGTATGGAGAGCAAAATAAGGAGGAGCACAATATATGCACAATTGATGATCACTATAAACAACCGGCGTTTAGATTGCCTGACTTCCTGGAACGCATCAGAAATGATGGATCCCACCTCCATTCAACAAACAAACAAACAAACAAACAAACAAACAAACAAACAAACATCAGTGTCTCTTATCCTCTTTCATAGACTTCCATTCAACAAACAAACATTGTAAAAGTAATTTTCTTCTCTTAAGGACAGACCTGACAAAGCTTGACTTGTGACTTTTGACTAATCTGCATCATAATGTTGTTATTTCAGCAAACTCAAGACCGTTAATTACAAGAACATCACAAGAACATCAGTTTCTGGTTCAGGTTCATACCGCTGAAAGAAGCCAGAGTGAAGCCTCTGTGGAACACACTGTTTACAGTGAAACTGAGACTCACACACAGATGAACGGGTGCTCCTCTGGGGGATGCAATGAACCAAGAAATGATAGTGTTTATTTTGCAGACAGATCTGGAGGGGTGAAGTTTGCTTTCAGTTTGATCTGAACACATGTTCACCGCTCAGGCTGCTGATTGGACGGTTAACAATAGAGCGAACAGAGAAAGGAAGTCTCAGCTGGACGTAGTTTATCGCTAACAGCTAGCTGTGCTGAAATCCCAGAAGGATTAAAACCACAGGAGAGGTCGAGCTGAGTTTAGACCAAGTTTAGATGCTGTTAAAAACAGAGGAATCCCCCTTTAAGCCACACCCCGGTCAATGATGTCACAGCAGGTGTTTTTACTCCATTATCTGTTAAAGCCAAGCGGCAACCTCCGTCTAAAAATATGAGTCAATGTGGAAGTGTTAAAAGCTGCAGTTCATCAAGGATCCGCTTGTGGCTGGCTCCGGAAGTACCGGAAGTCACATATACATGAATGGGAAAAAGACGATCTTTACAGCATAGAAAGATATTGAGATTACTAGTCTTCCAATGAGAGGCACAGCTGCCTGTGGGAACACTGTAGATGTTGGCTAGGAGGCTCAAAGCCCGCCTCTTTAAGTCACACTGGTTTTGACAGAAGCAATATGGCTGCCGCTGCCGATTGGCTTCAAAACAGCGCTTCAGAAACAGATGGGTGACGTCACGGATACTACGTCCATATTTGATACAGTCTATGTTTAAAGCAGAACATCAGCTGATTGATGTTGTGTCATTGTGAGTCTCTATTTTAAAGATTATTTGACACCAGGCCCCCTCTCTGTTCTCTCTCAGGATCCGTGTGACGGTAAATGGAGAGTTTCTTCATTACATCTACCCGTTCCAGTTCCTGGACTCACCTGAGTGGGATTCTCTCAGACCGTCAGAGGAAGGAGTGTTCCAGGTCTTTCTTTCCTCATGTGCAAACACATTTCAGGATTTAATGACTGTGATACATCTTCTGCTCATAAAGCTCTGCAGCTCTGTGCAGTGTGCTCTTGTGTTGTGTCTGATTGTGCAGATGAGCTGTTCGCATCTCCTCTATTTGCTGCGATTCATGACAGATGTGATACAAACTTCAGTTTAACACAAAGTTTTCTTCAGCTTGATCACGATTTAACCCCAGATTATTAAGAGAATAATCTCACAGTCAGAGTAAATGTCACAGACTTGATGCACACTTATAGATTCTGCTGCAGACGGTGAAAATGACGCTGTAACTGTGCTTGGACGTTATATTTGGTGTTTGTGAGTTAAACTTTTTTGCAATGCAGTTATTGTGCAAAAGCAACAAGATTACTCTGTCACTAATGCATGTGTATTGGTTCATTTAAATACACTCAGACGGTCTTCTTGTCTTATTTACTTGGGTTCAGTGAGCGCTCCAGCTGCACCGTTCTTTAGTGAATCCGGCTCAAAGTGTTTCTGAAAACTCTTTGTAAGAGCTGAGATCCACTGATGTGTGAGTCAAGGTATGTTTGCCCTCAGCTCAGGCTCACAGGCTCATCACAGCTTTGGAGTCGTCATTTCATTTAAAGCAGCTCCTCAGAAGGTTTATTCACGTAACACTCGATCACTTCTCTGTAATTTGATGAATGTGACACCGTGAGGGAGAGAAACAGGCTCCACAAACCTGGTTTGCATCTCTCTGTCCTCCAGCATGCTCTGTGCAGAGGATGCTGAAGTCAAGTTCCACTTTGGCTGCTTGGTGAATCTGGACTTGGCTAGACGTCTTAGTCTCCGTCTTTTATTTCCCTAATCTGACACTGTGCTTTGCAGCCTCTCTGAGATAATACAGTCTGGATCTGAGGTAGTGGTTCAGGACCTGGCCCAATTTGGTCAAAGCAGTGAAGTCTCCCTTTTTTGCATTGTCTAACACAGAGCAGTCACAGTGGTCTCACAGTTGAAGTGGAATTTGTTCATTTTTTGCTGATTCTGATTGTTTTTGTCTGTCTCCCTCTGTTGTCCTCAGGTGACCCTTCGAGCTGATAACCCCTGCAGGTACGTAGCATGGAGGAGGAAGAAACTCTACCTGCTGTTTGCCAAACATCGCTACATTGCAAAGATCTTTGCACTGGTGGTGCGTAACGACATCGCAGAGAAGCTGTACTCTCTGAACGACAAAGCCTTCGACAGCTCCGGGCACCGCTACGACCTCCGCCTACCCAGCTACTGCCACACACCCGGGACAGAGCCCGAGAGGACAGACGGGTTCCTGCAAGTGCCCACGCAGGGAGGGAGGATGGCCTGAACACACACACACACACACACACACACACACACACACACACACACACACACACACACACACACACACACGCACGATGCTCTAGTAATTGTTGTTTTATCTGTACCATGTGTTAAATAAATCTGTCACTGAAGATACAGACTGGGTATCAGGACGTGTCAGACAAACATGGTTTCTATCACAGACGATGTCCTGTGTGTTAACAGAACTCCTCTTCAGCACTTAAACCTCAGCCTGAGTAAAACCTGCTGTGATTGGCTGAAATCTGTCTGTCCAATAAAAAACAATCTCTTCTGGTTGAGATGAAATTACAAGTTTAAATGACGTCTTTCTACATAACTGTGAATTCAATCTGCTTTTCTACTCCTGTCAGTCTGCATCTTCAGTGTCAGTCGCTCTCAGAGGAGCAGTGAAGGTGTACAGTGTGTGTGTGTGTGTGTGTGTGTGCGTGTGCGTGTGTGTTTTAGGCTCATGACATTGATTGTGCTCTTAAACTCTCTTTATAAACTATGAAAGTTTGCTTTATTAAACCTTCCTCCTCTGATGTACTTGGACGTGATAAACGTAGAAACAGGCCGCAGCAGATGTCTTATGTAATGTGCAATAATGAGGTGACAGATAGTTAGAGCCTCTCGTCAACGTCACATTGTGCAAATGTAAAATGTAAATGTAAATAATCTAAAGTGTCCACATTATTCTGTAAAATAAATGTTAATTTATTTTATCCTCTGACTTTTTGTCATCTTGTGCGTCAGGTCCTGAACATGTTTTCATTTCTGTCTCTGCAAACACTCTGACACAAAAGATAAATCATGAACTGAAAGTTCTGTCTTCATACAGTTTTGATATCAGAGGCTTTTATTATTTTTATTTCTTATGTTGTTTAAACTCCTGTAGGGTCTCCCTCTGCGGTCATGATGAGCTTGTTGATTTGAGTTATTTTGTTGGATAATTCATCAACACTTTACAACATGCTTCACAGAAACCTCACAATTTAAAGCTGTTAATGTAAATCTAATATTTTATATGACGGAACAGGAGAAGGTACTTTTATTTTGAATTTCAACATAAATTTAATATTCAGATTCTGACTTTCTTTAAATTATAACATTAGAATAAGAATTAAATCTCAAAGAAAGTCAGAATGTGAGTTTAATCTCAATCTTTGTAATGAAGCATCAAATTTATGATCCTGATCCTCGTATAGGTAAACAGAAAATTTTGATTTCTTAGAAATTAAATTGATAATTTTTCAGATCAATATTTGTGCTTTCTGTATATTCCCTTTTCTTTCATTTGAATTTTGAGGTGTGATTCACAAACTTATTTTTAACCTCTTTTAGACGCAGAATAACACAAGAATATTTTAAGTAATAAACTAAATGTTTGAAATTGTCTGTGACTGATTTCATGAAAATAAAGTTGGTACCCCACCAGGCACTGGACTGTACTGGACCATACTCTGCTGTATTAATCTATATAGATTTGACTGATCAGAGGTAAACAAGGATCAGATCTTTTGTTGTTCCCTCTGATTGTAAATGATGTGAGATAATGAAGACTATGTTCACCTGTTACAGGTCTGCTCCCCCTGTAAACACTAATGAGTCCCAGTCTATAGTTTCTTCTTCTTCATCAGCATGATTTTCATTTAGTAAAATATGGTCAGAGTCACAGAGAGCAGGGAGAGCAGGACTGCACAAGATTTCAAAGTTTCTTTAGAAGGAGTCTTTACTTTTGTAATCTGCTTTATTAATGACTCATTAACAGAGCTCTGGACTCTCCTTTCCGCATTATCTGATTGAATAAATCATTAATGTTTCCTTTGAGGACTCCCACTGCTCGCTGTTACTGTGAGCTCTGTCTCCCCCTGCCGGAGCTCCGCGTCACTGCAGCTGCTCTGCTCACTCCGTCCTGCCCATTTTAGTCTGTCCCTGTCAGCTGTGAGGAATGTGCGACGCACATAGAGCAGCCCCCCATCTGAGGGTCCAGTCCACTACCTCCTCTGCAGTCTCCAGTCTCTTACTGGAACCATTCCTCCTTCTTCAGAGCTTCATTCCTTCTTCTTCTTCTTCCTCTACTGCTGATCGGTGAGTACACCTTCTCCTCCCGTACTTTAACGAGCAGTCAGAAAGTTGTAGCTGTGAGAGGATCCTGCTGTGTGGGGGCTGCATGTGTCCCCTCTTCTATTTTTACATGAGAGTCCTCCCAGAGCTGCACAACATCAGCCTGAGACCCACACAGCTCAGACTGTTCCAGGACAACACTGCAGCACAAACATGATATTAAAGCTAACTCTGAATATGATGATGTGAATGTTCAAACATCAGAGGAGAGCAGACTGGTGTTTATTCAGGGTCTGTGCTGCAGGCCTGATGGGACATTAGACAGGATGTTCACTGACATTTCACATAAACTGCTCTCACTGATACTGAGCTTTCTAAACATTTATATTAACATGTGCAGCTCCTGTCAGACACACACTCACCTCCAGACAGAACATGAATGAAGAGATGACTTCAACTTAAGTAAAATCAAAACAGCAAAAAATAATAAAATGAGCAAACAGTGCAGAGGTAACAACAGAAGATTTAAGATGTAATCATCGTTCCGGATATAAACCTGCCACGCCCCTAATTATGCAAAACTTGTAATCTTAATATCTTAAAAACTTACGAGTTTTAATAAATTCCCCCCGTACAGTGTGTGCTGATACAGAAATGAGCTATTAAGACCTGAAATGTTTTTTGAACCAGGCTGTAAACATGTTTATTTTAAAGATCGTCTTCTTTGAATGGGTGTGTATGTGGTTTCTGGTGCTTCTGCAGCCAGCCTCAAGTGGACACTCGAGGAACTGCGGTTTTTAGATCTTCGGCATGGGCTTCATCACCAAGACTGGAGGTTGCTGCTTGGGAGAAACGAAAATATGTCACGTCAGAAAATAGTGCTAACACAAAGAAGCTTCCTGACGGCAAATTAAAGATCTGACAAATGCCTCAGCATACATTAGCACTAACGCTAATGTCTGTGTCCGGTTTGTTAAAATAATCCCAATGACGTGGTAGAACTGAGCCGATCTGCTGCAGCTGATAGCCGTTCCACTTCTACTCTGATAATCCGGAGCACACAGCGCTGCAGGAGCCTCATTGGTTAACACAGCTGTCAATCATGACGTCACACCCCCTCTTTTTTCATCATAAATAACTGACTAAAGTAGAAGACAGCAACGTGAACACTGAGACATAAATAAGCATGGTAAGAACTAACTATAATGACAGAAACATGTTTGACAAACATTTATTTGCCTTGTGTTTGGATGGTACACTTTGACTCGCATCCCATCTGTTAACATGGAGGAGGCGGGGCTTATCACCTACTGTTTACTGCGGCCAGTCAGCAGTGGGAGCTGTAAATGTTTCGGTTTCACTCAGGGTGGCTTTTGTGCCATCCATGTTTTTATACAATCTGCACTATAAAACTTAAATATTATATCAAAGCAGCTGTGAGGATCTGTGAGGATCTTTGAGGATCTGTGAGTATCTGTGAGGATCTATTAGGATCTTTGAGGATCTGTGAGTATCTGTGAGGATCTTTGAAGATCTATGAGGATCTCTGAGGATCTTTTAGGATCTTTGAGGCTCTGTGAGTATCTGTGAGGATATTTGAGGATCTGTGAGTATCTGTGAAGATCTTTGAGGATCTGTGAGGATCTTTAAGGATCTGTGAGTGTCTGTGAGGATCTTTGAGGACATGTGAGGATCTGTGAGGATATTTGAGGATCTGTGAGTATCTGTGAGGATCTTTGAGGACCTGTGATGATCTGTGAGGATATTTGAGGATCTGGGAGGATCTTTGAGGATCTGTGAGGATCTGTGAGGATCTTTGAGGATGTTTGAGGATCTGTGAGGAGTGTTTGATGAGTGTGTAACTCTGCGGTTGTTAGCTAAGAGGCTAAATAAATGTAAAAATACATTAAAATAAAAACAATCTCAAATAAAGATCTATGTGGTCCACAAGGAGAGTGGCGAGTTCAGAATCATAGAAACAAAATAAAACTGATCCTGGTGTTCCCTTCAGACTTGGACCTCTTCTTCTTCCTCTTCTCATGTGTTCTCTAACCTCGCCCTCCTCTTCAAGGTGACCCAGCTGCAGGATGTCCTCTACCCCGGAGCTGTTACCCTTCCTCTTCTCCACGCTGCCCCCCCTCCCCTCCTCCTATCCCGGCGTCATGGAGCCAAACGTCACCTCCTGCCAGGAGTGGGAGCAGGCCCACCACCTCCTCTTCCATCTGGGGAACCTGTCCCTGCTGCTGGGCCTGATCATCCCCACCACCATGAGCCTGCACATGATCCTGCTGCGCCTGCTCCTCATGACAGGTCTGTACCACCCCCCCTCCATGAAGGCATGCCTGTGGAGATAATACAGGAGCTGTGGGCACAAACGACACAACACATCTCTACTCCTACTGAGACAGATGTCTGTGTTTTATCCCCAAAGAGTGCGGAGATTTAGATCTGCTACAGAGACAGATCTCTGAACCAGATCAGAGTCTGTGAGAGGCTCAGAGATCTCTGAACCAGATCAGAGTCTGTGAGAGGCTCAGACTCAGAGTGGAAACAGAACCTCCACATGTTTATCTTCTGCTCGGACGCAGAGTGGGGACAGGAA
Organism: Notolabrus celidotus; assembly: GCF_009762535.1. Taxonomy (NCBI): domain Eukaryota; kingdom Metazoa; phylum Chordata; class Actinopteri; order Labriformes; family Labridae; genus Notolabrus; species Notolabrus celidotus. The sequence goes on from NC_048283.1 coordinate 22,648,966, forward strand.
GGAGCAGGAATTATGGGTAACGTGGTTCATATTTTGACAGTTCATTTATTTATGTTCTGGAGCGATCTGGTCCCTGAGGGTCTCTGAAGAAACACAAACAGAGAGAGGGAGAGAGGGAGAAAGAGAGAGATACGTTCATCTTTAAAAACAACACGCTGAGTTTGATGGTAAAAGTTTGGATGACTCAGACTCTGATTAATGAAATAAAATACATTGAAAGCTCAAAATCTTGTGATAAAAACAGATATACAGTCATGCTTTCAGCTGTTGCATGAAAAAGAAAGAGAGTCAGTCAAATGAAAGACAACGTGAGGTGAGTAGAGTAGAGTAGAGTAGAGTATAACTTTATTGTCCCCTAGGGGCAATTCAAGATTGTGTGTTTTTTATAATTGTTAACCAGCTGCGTTAGATACTTGGCTCTGATTGGTCAAAATCTCTTGACAACAGTTATTAACTCTGAATAGCAAAGGTGAAGCCACAGATGACCTGATCACACGTCTCACATATCAGATCAATCCGCTTAAAGGGGTTTCTGTTCATGATTTCACCTCTGCTTCTTGACACTGTGACAAAAACGTTACTCTCATTCAGTTTGATGTTAATTCGACCTGCATGTACGCTAATAAGAACACTGCTGGTTGATGAAGCTGATTGGTCACAGCTGACGTCAGGACAGGAGGTGTGTTTGTGTTATTTTGTGACTTTTAGAACAAGACCTGTTAGTGGACTCACTTTGATCCATCAGGGACTCTTCTCAGATGCTGCAGCCTGTTCTCCTCCTGCAAGAGGAAGAGCTAACTAACTAATAACAATAGATCCTCCATGATAAAGGATCAATATATCTTGTGATCTTTGACCCTGACAGGCTGCGGTCTCTTCATCGCCTGGGCGACGCTGTACAGATGTAACCTGGACGTGATGGTGTGGAACGTGGTGTTTCTGGTGGTGAACTTCATGCACCTGTTCTTCCTCCTCTATAAACGCAGACCGGTGAGTCCCTCTTCTCCATCACTCGATCACACCTCAACGATTCCTCCGCCCACAGTCCGCTCAGTGTTCCTCCTGATGTAAATACAGACCCAACTGAGAGCAGACCGCGTCTCTGAAGCCTCAGTGTTGAGTGATTCATGGCTGCCTCTCACAGAGAGCACGTCCTCCTGGTTTGGTTCTTCTTCACGGTAATGAGATGCAGATCAAACCCACAGGATGTCAGGAGGGATTCAGTGTCAGAGAGGAGCCGTGGCCGATCCAACAGTCACAGCAGAGTATTTCTTAATGAGACAGGAGGGCTGCTCCTTTCTGTCAGCACTCCTGTACCAGTCTGATGTGTCCTCTTTCACATGAAGCAGCTGTCCTGAATCTGACGTCACATCTGTGTCTCTCTGTCTCAGATAAAGATCGACAGGGAGCTGCGGTCCGTCTACAGGCGTATGTTCGAGCCCCTCCATGTGAAGGAGGCTCTGTTTCAGCGGCTCACGGGACAGTTCTGCACCATCCAGACGCTGAAGAAAGGACAGGCCTACGCCGCCGAGGACAAGACGTCTGTGGATGAACGGCTCAGCATCCTCCTCAAAGGAAAGTACGTGATGTTAGTCAGAAGCTGGGTGCAGCTTTTATATGAAATATGATGTTGAATCAACGGGATATCAAAGTGTAGTCAGCAGGTAACCTAAGAGATAACACTCTCATTCCTCTGAACTTAAACCTCTGTGTTTGTGTGTGACAGGATGAAGGTTTCTTACAGAGGTCATTTCCTCCATAACATCTACACCAACTCCTTCATCGACTCTCCAGAGTTCAGGTCCACTGAGATGCACAGAGGAGAGAAGTTTCAGGTGCCCCTGCTTTCTCTCTTTTGTTCCCTTAACGTTGCAAACCTCTGATTTGCAGCTCATTTGTGTGTTTTCATTCACTCTGCGTGGGCGTGCAGAGAGCGGAGTGAGAGGCTGATCACTGTGTGCATGAAGCTTTCTCTGCTCCACTCATGTGTTTGCTTTTTGTCCCCAAAACCTGAAACATGTAGCAGAGGTTAAAAAAAAGCAAAGGTCCTCTTTGATTGAAGATTGATTATATAAAGAAATAAACTAACAAAGCCATCTGTGCTCTATAAATCTCCTTCTCATGAATGCGATGTTGATTGTTGGTGCGTCTCAGGTGACCATCATGGCCGAGGAGTACTGTAAGTTCCTGTGTTGGTCACGAGAGCGGCTCACCTACTTCCTGGAGTCGGACACCTTTCTGAACGAGGTGTTCAGGTACCTGATCGGGAAAGACATCACCAACAAGCTTTACTCTCTGAACGATCCAACCCTCAGTGACAAGGTGCGTTCAGGTGTCTGAATGTGAAATAAACACCTGAGGTATTGATTGATTATCAGAGAAGCTGATGATGATGATGATGATGATGATGATGATGATGGCTGTATCCCAGGCGGTGAAGAAGATGGACCGGCAGCCCAGCCTGTGCTCTCAGCTCTCCATGATGCAGATGAGGAACAGCATGGCGAGCACCAGCGACACCGACGACGTCCTGAACCAGATCCTACGAGGAGGATCAGCGGGCTCATCGCTCCGTAAGTCATCAGCCTGCAGAGCTTTGTTGGTCGCTGGTTCATAAGCGGCACAATGTACAACCCTGATTCCATAAGAGTTTGATTAAAAGTAGAGCAAAGGCGAGCTCCTGTTTCTGTTTCAGCTCGGTGATATCACTCAGTGTTAACAGAAAAAGAGAGAAAGCATCACAAACAACGAAAGAGAAACTCTGTGATAATAAATATACAAATATAAGTGTTTGTTGTGTTGAGGACTAAAAGCAGCTGCAGAGGAGAGCAGCTCTTCAGGATGCATTAGAGCAGTTTGAATGCAGAGGCTGTTAGTGCTAATGGAAGCTCTTCCTGCTCCTCATTATCTGCTCACCTCTCACCCTGCATGCTCAGGATGCTTTATGAACATGCTCTTATTATAACCCCCCTCAGTGTGAATTGTTTGGTGACATGTGAGCCCTTCTGAGGCTGTTTGAAATAACAACACATTCATGTTTGGAGCACATCATGGATTCATATTTACTTGTGTTTTTAGAAAAATCCCCAGGAAACAGGACCTCTGCAAAGATGAAGCCCATCGCTGAAGGTCTGGAGGACGATGTTTTTGAGGTTTCTACTCCAGCTAAGTCTGCTCACCTGGGCAGCAGCTCCAGTGAAGAGGTGTAGGGGGCATTATCTGCCTTTGTGTTGGCTGATAAGTAAGAACCAAAGCCAGTTTAACAAAGTTCAAATGTATGTTTGTGTTTCTCTAGAACTGTTTTTAAGTGATATAGTTTAGTGTTTCTTCACACACTCTTTGAGATGGTTGCACATGTTCAAAGATGTTTTTGTCTCTTTTCGTGTCGGACACGTCAATCCTCCGGAAGTCAGATGGTGTTTGTAAATAATGTAACAAAGAGTACAGTCTGGACCTGTGTGGAGATAATGTTTTTTTTTTAATTGACTGATTGAGGATGAACTGCTTCACGGTGGTGTGATAGTTAGCACTGTTACCTCACAGCAGGAAGGTTGCTGGTCTGCATTCGGACAGGGTTCTCTCCATGTGGTGTTTGCATGTACTCCCCATGCATACATGGGTTCATCCTGAGTACTCTGGTTTCTTCTCACAGTCCAAAGACATGCTTTAAATAAAAAGGCAGATATGTCTCTGTGTGATAGGAGGCCCACTAGAGATGTCTCTGTGTTTCCTGCTGACAACGGCAAAATATGTTGTGGAATAACTTTTAAGCATTTTACCCAGATAAAGACATCTTATGTGGGGTTATCAGATCCATGGATCGTGTGAAAGTTTGCATTCAACCAACTCATGATGTTGCAACGTTATCTAAAACACACCTTTCCTCTTTAGCACTTGCAGTCCCTTACCCTGACTCACCTGCAACAGAAAGTCTCTCTGATACCTGAAACTCTGACAAAGGTTTACACTTTATCCTTTGTCTCTGTGTCAGCCTTGAGATTAGCTGGTGACCTGTTCAGGTGTGACCCCGCCTTTCACCCAATTACAGCTGAGACCCCTCCCCTTTGACTTTCTTCAGCATCTCACAGACGAGGATGTTAAATACATAGTCGACACTTAACAACCATCAGTTTTGTTACAATGTGCAGTTCTCTCAGTGTGTTTAAAGAATCGGTTTGATTTCATTTTCATTGTATAAATACATTTTTCTGTTTCAAAGATCACAGCTGTAACAACTTTCACAGAGAGGCTTTGTTAGTTGGAGTTTCTGCTGGAGGAATAATGTGCACGTGTTTTCATTCAACATGTAGAGAGAAACGTCTCACAGTTTGATTCATGTTTAATTTCTAAGTTTTTATTGTGATTCACAGCTGTGTTACATTACATTATAAAAACATCAACACTTATCCTTCTCCGTGTTTTGCTCCTTTGGCTGAGTTTCAAAGTCAGGGTCAAAGTGTGATGGTGGATTTGTAGTAGTACTGCGCCCCCCTGTGGCCATAGTGTGCACAACATGCTTGAGTTTTTACTGTCAGAAAGTAGACTTATATTAATATTTAAATATAGAGACACTCTGTAGAAGTACTAAAGCAGGGATCTGATATTAAAGAACTTGTCAGGTTATAAGGGACGACCGATGAGGATAAAATATTCTCTGTATGAAAAAATCGACAAAGCAAGTTTATTTATGAGCACAATTCAGCAACAAGTCAATTCAAAGTGATTCTTAGGAACCATAAAAACATCATGAAAAAGGGAAAAAACCCTCTTACTTCTTATTTTTGTGATTCAGTTTTTATTTTTCTTGTTCAATATTTTTAAAGCTGAATTAGGTGTACAGGTTTATTTATTTTTCCATTACCTGGCCGGATTGAATTCGGATTATTTAAACTTCATTACAACAGGGATTTATTTCTCAACAGCAAAGTTTTTCCGATGATATCCTGATCTCACATCAAATCAACAAGAAAAAACAACAAGAGTTTTGTTTGTTTTTCTATTTTCTTTTAGTAAAGTGTATCTGTTGTGTCCATGCACTTTTTTTTTTTCAAATAAAGTTGAATTTAGAAAATGTAATAAGCTGTTTATGAAGTATCTCTTCATCAGTTTTATTGGTAGTTTACCAGAAATGTTAGACATAGTGTATTTTTAAAACATTCCTCTTTAAATATGACATTTTATTAAGAGTATAATACCTCAAATTAAATTAAAGCTCCTGTGAGGAGTTTTCAGCTGGTTATGAAACAGACTTGAATTTATCCTGATGACCTACAAAAGCAAACAAGACCATGAGCAGGATGACTGATTATTCCTTTAGTTATTTTTTTATGTCTTAAACCATGGGTTCCCAAACTTTTCAGCCCACGGCCCCCAAAATTTAGGTGCCAAAGACTCACGACCCCCACTGTCCCTTGATGTAATTGAATGTTGCTTCATACTTCATTTAGCTAGTCTGCAGAAAATTAGCCTAGCTGCAATAACATGTGGCTGTGTTTCCTGTGCTGTTATGAATTAAGCTGCTGCTACTGATGCTGTTGTCGATAGGGTTGCCAACTGTCCCGTATTAGCCGGGACATCCCATATATTGGGCTAAATTGGTTTGTTTCATACGGGACCTCGATTGTCCCGTATACTGACTATTAACTCTTGTAAATACAGCAGACTGCACTCTACAGATCCCAGATCAGATAAAACGGCAGTGGCGGATCATGTGCCAATCACACTGCCTGTCATCCAACGACAGAGGATTTTCTCTCTAAAGGGCAATAAATGGTCAGACTCAAGAAACAGATGCAGCACAGAGCTGATCAAAAATGAACTTCAAATATCTTTAAACTGTGACTTTTCATTTTTCTGACTTCTCTCTGGCTGTGCAAAAGGACAAAAGACTGCTTGAGTCAGTCAAGGATGAAAAAAGTACATTAGGTGAGTCATACTCCTCTTTTGCATTTCATTTTTCTTTTGCCTGTTTTTTGATGTAAAGAGCCAAATTGTGGTTTCTTTGAGGTTTATTCCTATGAGGTTACATAATGATACAGTAAGGATTAAAGGGAATATACACACTTTCTGCAGTTCCAGTTGAATCAGAATATGATTATATATGCTGAATTCACACATCATGCTCACACCGTGCACCTGTCCCCTATTTAGTAGTGAGAAAGTTGGCAACCCTAGTTCACCATATATTTACAATGGGAAAAATATGCAATTTTAGATTACTGACAATGTTTTAAAAAAAAAATCTGGAAGACTTCTGGTGATCCCCAGGGGGTCCCCCACTTTCGGAACCCCTGTCTTGAACTACTGAGACGGGTAATACTGATGTAGATAATATAAATATGTAATTTAAATAACTTAACTTATTCTTTTATGATGATAAAACATGTGATTGTGTGTATACTGTTTTATTTAAATGAGACTTCACATTTTACAGCTCTGTTTCAGTCACTACCGGTCACTACACCCCGGTTACCTTTAGAACTACATTACCCACAGTGCATTGCGCGCGATTGTCATCACAACAGGAAGTGCCAGAGACTGGGCGATACTGTTTGAAGTGTGAGAGCAGAGCAGGAAAATATGAGCGGACTGTAAAATCTGAGGCACGGTTCCTCCTCAGGCCGACAGACAGCGCCCATGGACGGGCCTCAGGAGCTACACACCGCCATCAAGAGCTCCTAAACGCGCCGAGAGAGGCCCCTTCCCCACGATTCTTCCCGGTGGATCGCTCACCTATGATGGAACGGGCGATGGAGCAACTAAACGTACAGCTGAACCGGCTGACCCGCTCCCTGCGCCGGGCCAGGACCGTGGAACTCCCGGAAGGTGAGGAGCTCCGGGACGGGGAGGTGTTAGCCTAAAGGGGGGGGGGGTGCGGTTGCAGGGTTTAACGATGATAATACAGGTGAATAAGGTGTCCGAGCAGCTTCTCCGGCCTCTGTACACACACACACAAACACACACACTGATATAAATGTACAGCCTGAGGGGACAGTGTATCATGGATTCATATAACACTAAATGATCAGCTGTGAGGAGCATGCAACACACAGGCTCAGTGTTTGGGTCCAGTCTGACTCATGAAGGCTCATTTCCGCCTCTGTGATGGAGACAAACATCAACAATAAGACTCCAACATGACTCAATGTGACCAGATCAGGAGCTCAGGTTGGGGAACTCTCTTTTAATAAAGGTTTATATTATTATATTAAGAATTAATGCAACAAAAATAAAAGATTCATCACAATTTAAGGACACATGTCAAACAAATCTAAATCTAAATAGGGAGCATTATCTCATGACACTGACTTTATATCTGCTTAAATTAGTTTGTTTTATTCTACTGAGCTTTAAAAGTGAACACACAGACAGACATGACCTGTGCATGTTCAGTTTGTTTCTAAAGTCCTCTGTTTGTTCCTCTTCAGATAATGAGACTGCTGTGTACACACTGATGCCGATGGTAATGGCTGACCAGCACAGGTGAGCATCAACCTGCACTGTAGGAGAGTATTAACGCTGCTGTACTTCAGTTTCATTGATGAAGTAGATACATGAACAGTTTCCTGTGTACCTGTTTGATGCAGCAGTAACTGACTCATCATGTTTCAGTCTGTTGATTTGTCTCGCCCTACCTCTGTTGAAGGTCTGTGTCCGAGCTCCTGCTCAACTCAAAGTTTGATGTGAACTACGCCTTTGGTCGGGTGAAGAGAAGTCTGCTGCACATCGCTGCCAAGTAAGAAACGCTCCTCAGCTGAACCCTCCTGACCCTCAGAGAAAGCGCTCCACCAGGGGCCGAGCTCAGGTTTCTGATCACTGTGGGGTTGTTTCTCTGAACATCATCCAGTGAGTCTCAGCTGCTGGAGGATCGTCTCGTTCAGGTTGTGAGAGACAGGATTTATATTTTGGACTTTGTCTCAGCAGCTAAAATGAAAACATAATGAATCAGGTGTTGATAATCTGGAGTAAGGAGGATGGTGTGTTTGCAGTTGAAGTCATCAGACGTCATTTCTTGGTGTTGTTCTGTGGATCACCTGAGCAAGAAGAAAGGTGTGAGGTGAACATGCTTTCCTCCTCTGGCTGAGGAGTTAAAGAAGTGGGGATAATTCAGTGTTTTACTTTGTTGGAAGAATTTATCACACCCACACAGAGCTGAAACTCACACAGGCATCGTTAAAACAACATTACAGTTTAATTCAATTTAAAGTTCATCTTATTTCAGGCTGTTGTTAAACTTACAGACTTCTCCTTGTGACCCTGTGACCCCGTGACGTCTGACAGAGAAATAAACCAACTCTATGTTAATGTAAGGAATGTCTGTTCACCTGCAGTCAGCTGTTCTCTGTGTCTCCTCAGCTGTGGATCGGTGGAGTGTCTCGTCCTGCTGCTGAAGAGAGGAGCTAACCCGAACTACCAGGACATCTCAGGCTGCACCCCACTGCACCTCGCTGCCAGGAACGGGTACGAGCCTCACGCCACCTCTGACCTCTGGTCACATGATGGTGATGAGTTCAATTCATGTTCACAGTCTCTTAACACCAGTGAGTGCATGTTTCAACACCCCAGGATCTCAGAGTACATCAAAAGCTTTCACTGCACACGAAACACACATTCACCTACTAACATATATGTAGACACAGGTTTAGAAATAGGTTTAACATTTTTAAGTTGCTCTTTAGATTTCTAAAACAAGCAGTCTTGACACTGGCTGTAATGTTCACGGAACATGCTCACAAACATCCTTGATGCAGCGGTTGCTGGTTCAACTCCCAGCCACCATCCTTTGCTGCAAGTCTTCCCCCACTCTCTGCTCCGTCCCTCTTCAGCTGTCCAAGCTGATAAAAAGGATAATTTTTCTTTCTTTCTTTCTTTCTTTCTTTCTTTAGGAAGTTAAACCTAAATTTCGGTTGACCTAGTGACAGGCAAAGAGGTGGAGTTGAGGCCTTTAGCTTCCTAGCTAACAGCTGCAGTGTCCCGCCTGTCAGTAAAATTAGCCACGCCCCTAATTATGCTAAATGTGTAATTTGAACTTTCTCGTGTACAGTCTTTGGCTTCAGTCACTAAATTGTGGCTTGTGTCCAGACCAGGACCCAGATTTTGTCTTACCCTGGGTTATGTTATTATTATTTGACATCAACAAAACTTATCAAAAACAACTCATTGCACTAAGTAGGCTAACTTTAGTGTCTCACTTACTTTACTGGGTGCAGCCATAGACTGTAGTATAAATGGATGTAGTCTCCCATCTTTTTCTGAAGCCCTGTTTTGAAGCTGATCGTCGGCGGGTGCCATATTGGAAATGCTGAACTCAACCTAACTTCTGTGGAGCTAGTGTGAGGTAAAGAGGCGGGCCTTTAGCCTCCTCGCTAACAGCTACAGTGTTCCCGCCTGCCAATCAAGTCAGCTATGTCCTTATTTGGGCAAAACTCGTAAGTTTAATATCTTAAAAAATGAGTTATAAAAAGATTCCCTACGTACAGTGTGTACTGATAGAGAAACAAGCTATTCAGACCTTCAATGTTTTTTGAACCAGGCTGTAAACATGTTTATTTAAAGATTGGCTCTGTGAATGGGTGTGTATGTGGTTTCCTGTCCTTCTGTAGCTAGCCTCTAGTGGACACTCGAGGAACTGCAGTTTTAAACAGTACCACATCAGCTTCATCTCTCTTGATTGGAGGTTCCCACTTGATTCAGACACAACTTAGATTGATCTGATTGTTTTAAGTTATGACTTCAGACTGCAGACTTCAGATCCTGACTCATGACACTCTGCTCCCTCAGACAGAAGAAGTGTATGGGCAGACTGCTGGAATATAATGCTGACGTCAACATCTGCAACAACGAGGGCCTGACTGCTGTGAGTCCAGCTGTGATTGAAGTCTTCGGATTCTGTAGATTCACCTGATCAGTGTTTGAACATCGTTCTGGGTGTACCTGTGATGTTTGTCAGTGCAGTGATCTCTGTCCCTGTGATTCGGCTGCAGATCCACTGGCTGGCAGTGAACGGGCGGACTGAGCTCCTCCATGATCTGGTCCAGCACGTGTCCAACGTGGACGTGGAGGACGCCATGGGACAGACGGCTCTGCATGTAGCCTGTCAGAATGGACACAAGACCGTGAGACTATTTATTATTTAAATATGAAACATTATTAAATCCTATTCTGCAACATGTTATTAACTGTTTATTACTTCCTGTCAGACGGTGTTGTGTTTGCTGGATAGTGGAGCTGACATCAACCGACCCAACGTCTCTGGAGCCACGCCCCTGTACTTCGCCTGCAGGTGATTACAACGTTGCAGAGTCATCATGTCATGTTTGATTAGATACCGACAGACTCAGGTTGTTATTATAAGAGACAACATCACAGAAAAGATCCCTGAAGAGAGAGAGAGAGAGAGAAAACGAGGGAGAGAGAGAGAGGGAAAACGAGGGAGAGAGAGAGAGAAAACGAGGGAGAGAGTGAGAGAAGGAGGGAGAGAGAGAGAGAGAGAGAGAGAGAGAGAGAGAGAGAGAGCGCGTGAGAGAGCGCACGTGCACGCAGACGCACACACACACACACACACACACACACACACACACACACACACACTGAGGAGGTGTGTGCTCCCCTGCTCTCTCGTCTTTGACTTGCCTTCGTTCCTTTCTGCAGTCACGGTCAGAGAGACACGGCTCAGATCCTGCTCTCTCGAGGAGCCAAATACCTGGCTGACAAAAACGGGATCACTCCTCTGGATCTGTGTGTGCAGGTGAGCACTTCATCGCTGAGTTACAAACACTGCTGTTCTTTATTAACCTCAGTCAAATCATGTGGTTCCTGTCCCTGTGTGTGTGTGTGTGTGTGTGTGTGTGTGTGTGTGTGTGTGTGTGTGTGTGTGTGTGTGTGTGTGTGTGTGTGTGTGTGTGTGTATGTGTGTGTGTATGTGTGTATATGTGTGTGTGTGTGTGTGTGTGTGTGTGTGCGCGCGCGCGTGCGTGTGCGTGTGTGTGTGCGCCTGTGTGCACGTGCAGGGAGGATACGGGGAAACCTGTGAGATCCTGATCCAGCATCACGGCAGACTGTTCCAGACGCTCATCCAGATGACTCAGAACGATGATATCAAGGAGAACATGGTGAGGTCTTCCACATCTTCACTCCTCTTCCTCTTCCTCTGAGAGAACCCGTCTTTATAATTTAATAAACTGAGCACGATGAAGACGAGTTCTGAGATCTGAAACACACAAGAGAAATATCTTTCTGTTAGACTCCAGAATATAAGATGTCCCCAAACAGGCATAGTTTGATATTCATAAAACTTAATACAACATGTAAATAAAATGGTCACTCAGAGTTTCAGTGAACGAGAAGACAAAGAGACAGAAACAAAGATGATAGAGATCTTATATTTCAACAAACAGTTCTATCTCAGATATTTACCCCGCCTCCATGAGACTTAGAGATGCTCCACTTTTGGATCTTTGAAGAACTTTCCGTCACTTCATAGATTTAAAACTGGTTCACTAAAGGAAGATGTTTTCACATGTCAGAGAACTAAAACATGATGTAGATACAGCGTTTCTATTAAGGAGAACTCTTTAAGGATGAGGAACTGAAGCTTAAACAATGCAAGAGGTTAAAAAGAATACACGTAAATGAAGCAATAAATCATTGATTAAGAGGTTTTTCCAGGGTAAATAAAAATATAAAATAAATAAATAAAAATGGATAAGTAAATAAAATTATTAAAAGGACAATAAAAGAGGTTTTCAGAATAAGAGGACGACATCACATCGGGAAAATTTGAAATAGTGAAAAGGATAAATTAAGAATGTTAAAATAATAAATAAATAAATACATTAAAATAATAAATAATAAATTAGTTGGATAAAAACTAAAAATAATAAAAAAGCTGTAGATGAATAGTGAGTCTGTGGTTATCATTAGGTCTAGAAGTTTTAATTCAGTGTGGATCTGAAGTATAGGGACCATCTTTTATTCAGAGTGACCAGAAGAGACATCCCGACCTGGTGTGTTCTGTTGGTTATATAAGTGTGAATGTGTGTGTGTGTGTGTGTGTGTGTGTGTGTGTGTGTGTGTGTGTGTGTGTGTGTGTGTGTGTGTGTGTGTGTGTTTGTGTGTTTGTGTAGCTCAGGCAGGTTCTGGAGCACGTCTCTCAGCAGAGCGACAGTCACTATCAGAGGATCTTAACCAGCCTCGCTGAGGTCGCTACGACCAACGGACACAAGCTGCTCAGGTGAGATTCACCTCTCTGCTTTCTGTCTCTGAAGACGATCACATGATAAATATAACTTTCTCTCCATAATCTTTAAACTCAAACTCATAATGTGCCAATTTGAGTTGAACTCAGACTTTAATAGATAGGTATCATTTAACAGATATGAAGTCTGGATGTGGTCTGCCCTGACTGAGCAGCAGTTTGACCTTTTCAAAGATGTGTTTCTGAACTTTGCAGCAGAGTTAGCGTCTCTTTTTAATCCTAAAGTATTGGAGATGTTCCTACAGTATCTGCAGACATCAGTCATAGATGTAAAGAGTGTCTCCTCTTCTCCCTCCACCTCTCCTCTCAGCCTGTCCAGCAGTTACGAAGCTCAGATGAAGAGTTTGCTGAGAATCGTTCGTATTTTCTGTCACGTGTTTCGTCTCGGTCCTTCATCCCCGAGCAACGGCAATGACATGGGCTACAACGGCAACAAGACGCCTCGCAGCCAGGTGTTCAAGGTCAGCATGATGTTTATATTTATAAAAGATAAGAGAAAATGAACTCCTGTAAGCTTGTTGAGTTATTGTGCTCCCAATCAATTTACGTCAGTTATTCTGAAACACTTTGCTTTTCTAACTCAGTTAGAAAAAAGGGATCTGCTTTTTATTATTCAAGGAATCATCAGAACACCAAATATCACAAATGATATGAAACGATTATTATAAAATTAAACAAATTCTTTGAATAAATGAGAAAGTTTACAAAAGAAAATAAGATAAACTGATATTTCCTTACAGCCGAATTCAAAACAGATTAAACTGTTTAAAAAATATAAAACCAGACGTGTTATTATTATATTCAGATAAATGAACTCAAACATAACAATAAGAAAAGATACAAATGTTAAATCAGGAGAAAAATGAAGCAACATTTCACTTTGCTTAAAATTAGCTTAATTTTTTCATTAAATGATAAAAATGTCAGTTTAACACTAATTTTTTTGTCTTTGCATTATTTCAAATTAAAGACTTAAAATGATTTACAGACGTCAGATTCTGTTTTTTTTTTAACAGCGTCCCAAATGTAAACAATGTAAACCATTGCCTCCCTCACTCCATATCCTTTTTTTGCATTTTGCACAAAATGAAGTAATCATCATGCATACATTCAACATGAGTCAGTTCAGTTTCATTCAATTTATTTATCATATATATTAGAAGTGCATGGTACAGTCAGTGCATTGAGTGCATGTTGCTCTGACAGCTTCTTCTCTCTTGAAATGTAAAAAAATAAAATCATCAAATGAAAAAAAAAGATAACAATAAAGACTTTATAAAACAATGATGGTGAAGAAGAAAAGTGAAGCTCTGACTTCTGATTACCAAAAATCACAACTGGATTTAGAATGAGTTGTGTTCCCTTGCTGTAGTGTGGCCAGCATGTTGAAGCACAGACTGTGTAAAACATAAAACATCCTAACTTCCAGCTAATCTAGAAACGGGTACAAAGGTGCGCTTGAGGCCTACAGCACGCTCACCTGTCAATCAGTTCAGCCACGCCCCCTGATCATGTCTCATGCCAGAGATGCTGGATATAAATCAGGCTGAGAGGTTATCGGCCTGAAACACAGAATGTTTTATTATTAAATGATCATCAGGAGCAGATTTGATCAGGTGTTGGTATCAGCTAGGGAAATGTCCACATCATGCATCCCTCCACATTCTGCACACCTCTTACATAATCTACACAGATGAGTAATATAACCTCCCTCCATCACGCTCCTGAGCGGCTGTCATAAATACAGAAATGAGCTGCAGAGACTGAGGCTGTTTGTTTTGTTCCACTGCTTACGTATGAAACTCTGCTGTATGAACGGACCTCTTAGTTCAGGCTCTAACACGGTCTCCTCTGCTCCTGGATCCAGTCTCAAGCCGACGCTTCAGGCTACAGCTTCATGCACTTCTGTGTTTGGCTTCATTTTCAGGTTTCTGCTTGAGTCACAGACAGACAGCTCAGCTCTGACCTGCTGAAAGAATGATCTCTCTATCTGCTGGATTCTTTATTTTCATGCATTCAGAAATCAAAGTTTAAAGGGTTAACGCTTCATTTGGAGGTCTTTCATGAGAACAACATGCACACACTTGTGTATACGTCAATATGTATGCATGATCCCCTCCAGGAAGATAATAAATATTGATTCCATTGGTGTGTTTCACAGAAGGAGGTAAAGATGGTCCAAAAAGACGGCTGTCCCTGGACAGGTTCTGCTGTCCTAGATGTGAGCTCATCATTTATTACCATTCAAAGTCGATTTCTTAAACTCATGAGTGTCAAGTACAGACGGGTGACAAAGTTAAGGAAGAAGTCGAGTCTGAGAGCACGCAGTGAGGGGATGTGGAGGCTTCGGATCTCTCTATGGGAGGTTTTAGAAACAGACAGCTCTCCAGCATCAACACCAAAACTCCAACAAGCACTGGAGCTATGCAGAAGACTGTTTCCCCTCACTCGAGTTCAAAGACTCGTAGGATCAGTGACAAAGACCACTGAAGCCGTTTAGGGTTCCTCCTTTCATTTGTCACCTGTCTGCACACGGACATTTTGAGGTTTGGGAAATATGATCTCTGGAACCTTTCTCTCATAATCGTTTCTGCTCTCTGTGGGCGAGGATCTTCAAATCCACATCTGATTTTAATTCTTCTGTTGAGATGATTAACACTCTGACACCTCAGCGGGTCTGGACAGAGGGGGCGGGTTTAAACAGGTCTGATATCAGAAGACATGTTAATTTATTTACAATATTTACAATTCTTCTTTTTCATCTGTTGTCCAGCCAACATCACAAAACCTGAACACACTCTGAGAAAACATTGATCAGGCAATGCACCAATGAATCAATGATCAGAATTGGTGCTGATTCATTTCCTTTTTGCTGGATAAATCAACCTTGCAGGTTTCAGATAGATTCAGTATGTGTTTTTGGAGATGAGAACAAATCATTATTAAACTGATCATTTGATTATTGGCTAATCTGTCCTGCAGCTCTTCCTCCAGTTTCTCGGTCCAATAAGAAAATAACAGCTGGAGACTTTGCTGTGGATAAAATATCAAACATTTTGCAGATAATATTGAAGTACAGATATAATATTCATCCTGTCAGTGATGGGTCTGTTTGATTTGCATTAACTCTACCTCGTCTGATTCCTTTAATACTGACTGTTTCTAAACCTACATCCTGTCTTTAATTCAAATGTTTGATTTAAGAAGTTTCCTTTAACCTCCAGTTTAATAATGTGGAAGCACAGTAATCAATCAAGTCATCATCCATCCATCTATCCATCCATGCAATCATCTAATCCTCCAATCTGTCCTTATTTATATATACCCAATTCATAACGTTATCTCGTAACACCTCACGGAAAGAGCAGGTGTAGAGAGAACTCTGTTATGTTAAAGAGCAAAGACCCAACATCAAGACGATATAAGATTCATGCTTATGATAATAATCTGACAAACCTCATATCTACAAATTTGGCAAAAAAATTACATGTTCTACGATGTTTTCCACAAAAAGAAAGAAAGGGAACATTTATTATTTTAATAAGGATGAACTGACCCTGTGACAATATGTTACAGTATGAATCCATACGAGACAATACAGTCCAATGCAATGTAAAACATTACAGAAAGATAGCATTCAGTGAAATCTGATCTGATACAATAAATAACAATATGAGATAATACAATATACACTACCAGTCAAATGTTTGGACACACCTTCTCATTCAATGATCTATCTTTATTTGAATTATTTTTAACATTGTAGATTAATACTGAAGACATCAAAACTATGAAATAATCTGGTTTTGCCATAATATGAACTACAGCAGTAGTCAAATAGGGCTATCCATTGTGTACTGACCCTACCTCTGAACAACACAACTGATGGTCTCAAACACATTAAGAAGGCAAGTCATTCTACAAATGAACTCTTGACAAGGCTCATGTTAATTAGAAACCATTCCAGGAGACCACTTCATGAAGCAGACCGAGAGAATACCGAGAGTGTGCAAAGCTGACATGAAGGAAAAAGGGGTCTACTTTACAGAATCTAAAATATAAAACATATTCTGGCTTGTTTAACACTTTTTTGTGAATTAAATAATTCCATATATGTTCTTTCATAGTTTTAATGTCTTTAGTATTAATCTACAGTGTTTCAAATAATTAACATGAATACAAACCCTTGAATGAGAAGGTGTTTCCAAACTTTTGACCACTGTCAAAAATAAAAAAAACATGTTAGTGTGGCATACCAATGACACAACAAAATACCAATAATAGAATAAAATACCAATGGGTCAGTTAAAAGCAATGTCATATTAAAATTAGTGCAAGAGTAAGTAAGCCCTCATACTCCTACTAGAGCATTATGTTAGTGCAGATTGTTTGTTGTGTAGAGTGATGGAAGTAGGGAGGAAGGAGAGCTTGAAGCGATTACTTTTATATCTGCTCGATCTGAACCGTCTTCCAGAGGGCAATAATTCATATTCTGAATAAAGATCATGAAAAGAGTCCTTCAAAACAGTTTGAATTATGACAAACCCATATTTTTTCATAGTTTTGATGTCTTCATTATTAATCTACAGAGTTTAAAATGATTAAAATAAATAAAAAACATTGAATGAGAAGGCGTGTCCAAACTTTTGACTGGTAGTGTATGTCGGATTTGAGTCTTTGAAAGGATCAGCTGCGTCTACTTCTTGTGTAAATGATAATAATAATACAACCAGAGCATATCTATCAAACAGCAGGTGACGTGTGTTATAATGTAGTGTCAGGGAATCCTCTTGTCCATGGTAACCTTTCTCAGACTCTGTCCTCCTTCACTTCTCTCCTTGTCTTGTATTGATCCCTCTCTCCCTCCTCGCTGTCCGCCCGCCCGTCTGTCTGCAGCCGCTGGAGCTGCTATGGCACTCCCTGGACGAGTGGCTGGTCCTCATTTCAACAGAGCTGGACAGGAACAGGAAGAACCCTTCCTCTTCCTCCTCCAGCAGCGAGATCGCCTCTCTGCTCCTCAAACAACGGGAGGCTGACCCCTCCTCATCCTCCTCCACGCCAAAGCTCCCCTCCTCCCTGCTGGACTCTCAGATCGTCATGGAAACAGAGGTGTACCCCGACGGAGAGGACGTCATCTCCATGACAGCCAGTCGCCTCAGTGCTGTGATCCAGGCCTTCTACATGTGCTGCTCCTGTCAGATGCCACAAGGGTCAGATTTCTTTCATTACATTAAACAATCAATACAAACAATCGAGACGTCCTCTAACAAAGAAAGCAGAACATGATTCAAACAGACCGCTGAACTCCAACACTAAATACCAGAATCACTCTACAGCTGCAGCTAGAGGTGGGCGATACGGCACAAAATATCAAGTCACAATCTCGATTTTAACATCAATTGGTTATTTTCAAAACTAATTTGCAAGTTACTGAGCAGAACAACAAATTAAGTTGCGCATTTAAAAATGTCCCCAAATACACAAAGAATAATAAACCGCCGAAGCCAAAGAACCTTTGGAACAGATTTAATCTGATTTTAAGGCGAACTCGAAGTACAACATACATTCATGAAGAACAATGACATGGATGAGACCTCAGGTTTACTCTCTCTCAGAATTTGATGCTTTATTAAAAAAATAACATCAGTTTGAAAAGGTAAACAACAACAACAACACTGGTAAAACAGGTAAAACACTGCGTGAGGAACAGCTAGCGTATGAAGCTAGCATATCAGTCTATTTACTTTGTTTAGTTTCTGAGGCAGCACTCAGTGTCTAAAGGGTGGTTTATACCTGTGCGTTGACCCTACGTAACAGAGGCTGACACGGACATGCACCACATATTATTGTGTTGATGTGTCCGTGTCGCACAGCAATTCTCCGCCGAAACGCCTGAGGGCAGTGTGGTCTCTCTGATAGCCGGTCGCCTGCTTCTGGCCTCGCTACGATCTCTGTTTCCTTTTCCACAGCGATTCAGAGCGTGTTGTTAATCTACAGCTGAAACATGTTGCTGTTTATCATACAGACATGATTACATGAAGAATGGAGAGGGGGAGATGAAATACACGGACGATGTGCGGCCGATGTCCGGGATCCTGGAAGTTCTGTAAATGCAGGAAATACAATGACGCAGAGCGGACCAATCACAGGGCTTGCGGTCCGCGATGATTCTACGGGTAGTTACATTTTGAAGGAGGTGCACGTCAGCTATGTGCATGGCCTCTGCGTAGGTGCGGGAGATATGCAGAACCTCCTGTGTGGGCTACACTGTCGATTCGACGCAGAAGTATAAATCAGGCTTAACTTTTTAACGCAGGAGTAAATGTCTGCTACTTCCTGCATTCATTTCACTCTCTGGTAAGATGTAAAGCGCCATCAGTCACATGGTAATCTAATAATATTATCTAAACAGTAGAGGGATGTGTTACTCACTGAAAAGAGATAAAAAAGAATCAACAAATCAAACCTGAACTCAAACTGCTACATGACTGTACTGCACAGAAGCCATTCAGGCTGGAGTAGCTTCACCATGCTCTCTAAGATCTCTGTTTAATTCAGCACGACTCACTCAGTTTATTTTCAAATAGTGAGTCAGAGTCAGTAATACTTCAGTGAGATTATGTTCTAAATTGAAACTCTGTCTTTGCGTTTACCAACTTTGCAATGCGCTGTTTGTAATCTGACACCAACGCTGATTGTATCAACTAAAACTGAGCTAAGAGCGATTGTTTGAAACTTGTTAAGCTCACCTTAAATAAAAAGCTAATATTTAATCTGAAGGTAGGGTTGTCCATTAATACTCTATCTCCACCTTCTGGTAAGCTCAGATACGTACGTCCATGCCTTCGCTAACCGTGGCGGGCTTCTGCTGGCTTGACTTCAGCTTGTTTCTGCATGCTGAACCTCTCTGTGCTCCGATGTGTGGAGGTTTGATATTATTGGGAGGTTTGGTATCAGACCAGTATCAGGCTATGAGCTGGAACTTTCAGGCATTGTGTGAATGTTATCATTGCTTGAGTTAAACGTCATCGTCCCTACTTGATGCGTTCTCACGTCATCTCATCCAGACTTCACCCAGAAACCTGAAGGCTGGCAGGAAAAGGACTGGGTACAGTCAGGATGAAAGTGTGTCTTCTTGTGTTAAAACATACAGCCCAGCTCGAGAGTTTTGTGCATGTGTGAATGCAGCTCTAGTTTCACCTGGTTCTTCCTTCTTGCGAGTCAGCTCCTCCTCCTCTCCCTCCCTCCGAGTGTCTCAGTCTGCCTCCTCGTGCTCCTCCAGATTGCAGATCCCCTGCTCCCTCTGAGCTGCAAGATCTCCAGGGAGAAAGAAGTTTTCTGCACAGAGCTTCTCCTGTTTCACCGCTGCAGGGAAAGAAATCTGGAGCAATTCCAAGATTTATAGCCCCTCTCAGATATTCAGACACCACATGATATTTCTTCCTCTCAGCTCATAATGCAGTCTCTGTAGTTTGGAGTTAGATGGGAGGAGTTAGAAAGCTTTAAAAAATCAGGTGGTAGACGTGCGTTTAAAGAAAAATTATGCTGTGATGGACTCAGAGGAGAAACAGTTGCTGCTAAATCTGTTCCTCACAGATAAACACACGTCTTCATAGATGATCTGCATTCATGAGGGCGTTAATAAAAGTGTCTCTATTTCTTTGTCAATATTTATTCTGTAAACGTTGACACGTCTCCCGCTGTGAGCCGTCTTCCTCATCTACCTCCTGCCTTTATCTCCCTTTGTTGAAACCGTCTTCAGGCCCATAATTATTCACAATTAGATCATTAAAGCTGTCAATTAACATCTATTAGAGACCTGTGATTGACTCTATGGCATCAATGATCTGTATTTCTGTTTCTGTTGATGTCTGCGTCAGCTCTGTGTGTGACTGATGTCTGTTCAGCAGCGCTCGGCGTGTTTGCAGTTTTTGCTCTTTCAGATTGAAAGAAATGACCAGACAAATGTTGTCCTTCCTCTCTTCCTCTTCACTCAATCTTCTTCTCTCAGGATGACGTCTCCTCGTTTCATCGAGTTTGTCTGCAAGCACGACGAGGTGCTGAAGTGTTTTGTAACCAGGTGAGTCAGCGCCTCTCTGCCATCCTTCACCTTCCTCTCTCGGAGCCCCGGAGACTTAGCATCGATCCACAAACTTCTCCTGCTCTGACTTTATTTCCTCTCCTGTCTCTTTGTTCTCTCTCGTCTTGTTTCTGGTGTTTTATCTGTCGGCCTCTTCTGTTTCAGGAATCCAAAGATCATCTTTAACCACTTTCACTTCCTGCTGGAGTGTCCCGAGCTGATGTCCCGCTTCATGCATATCATCAAAGGCCAGGTGAGACCTGGGGAAGTCCTTCAGGAGGGGTTTCAGACTTTATGCAGAAAATGAAAGATGATTATAACAACACATGAACATTTAGTTCAGTCTCACGCACCAAAACTGTACATCAGGTGTATTAGGACTCGGCGATAATCTGATAACAATAATTATCTTAAGATAATTTTTCTCAGTATAAATATGACAAATGTTTGATAAAAATTTGATATATTAAAACCTCACATAAATCTTCTCTTACATAAAAGACCTGCTTCCTGTTATCACCGTCAAAAATGATGGATTCAAGAAGCTGATCAGAAAACTAAATCCAGATACAAGCTGACGAACCGTCTTCAACTTTCACTCAGGAGCAAAAATCTCCCTTTAAATTTAAATGAAATAATGATTTGATATTTATCGAGATAATTATCCATATCGACTGATATGAAACATTTTATCGTGATAACATATTTTTCAATATCGCCCAGCTCTAAGGTGTATATTTATCAACCTCCTGTCACTATTTCTCTGAGGAATGCTCTAAAGCTGATTAATTGATGTGAAATAATAAGTTGCATGAAAATTATTCCCACGTACCAATACCTCAGGTCGTCCTGGAGGGTCATCTTTCAAGTCTTGGGAAAATGATAACCTGACCACAATCCTGCATCAGAAATGTTCCTCCAGTATCACACTCAGGGTGTTTCACATACAAAGGTCAAAGGTTAACTTCATTGTGACGTCACGTTGTGTAGGAAAACACTTTTATTTATTGATTTATTAATTGATATGATTTTTTGGGGGCTTTTTATGTCTTCAGTCAGAGAAGAGGACAGAGTAAGAAGAGAGAGTGGGGAAAGATGTGACACAGGGCTGAGGGTCAGATTCATACCTGAGCCGCCTGCTCTGAGGACTGTGGCCTCCAGAGGGCGCCACACGAGGAAATAATCCTCTTGTCACTGTTTTCTGGATCCAACACCTCAGGAGCTTCTGGAGAGAGACAGTAGTTTAAGATTTCGCACAAACGTCCGATCAGAGGAAGGCCTAAAGTCACTGTGACTTCATGTTTTTATTTAGCAGACGGTCTCTGACCTCCGTTTAGATTTGAGCTTCTCTAGAGCCCACATGTAATCCCTGTCTAGAACAGTTCTTTGTGATGGATGATAATCTGAGTGTCAGTGCTGAAGCATGAAACCATGATTTGATGCTTCTGGTTAAATATTCTGACAGTGGAGCTCCTCCTCAGTCGAACTCCTCATTCTTCAGCCTCAGAAGTGAAGATTTAAATTCTTCAACCAGCAGCTCTGCTTGACTCTCTCTCTCTCTCTTCTGCAAACATCCCGGTGTCTCCTGAAGTATTTACCTTCGTCCTCCTCCTCCTCCGCTCTGACAGGTAGCTCTCCGTCCGTCTCTTCCTCAGTGTTTGTGTCTTCAGGGACTTTATGGAAGTGACTTTGAAAGTCCCCGTCTTCTCTTCAGCATCATTTAACAGTGTTACAGCCGCGGCGATAACACTTGTCTTAAGTTCCATTTACACAGCTTCATAAATTTTAAGTGCCGTTCTCTGGCTCTTCAGTATTCATATTTGAGCTGCAGCGTTCGAGCCTCGTTACCCGTGGATTACGGCTCGCCTGGGAGACGGCCCTCGTTTTAATTACAGACTTTAACCTGTGAATTTGATTCCTTCTGCTGATTCGTCTCTCTGTACGCCCGCAGCCTCAGGGGGAGACACGTTCTCTCTTTTCCACGCTCATCCTTCACTCTACCTCCAACGCACTCAGAACAAAGGCATATATTATGCAAATAGACCTCAGCCTCATCTCAGCGTTACAGTGGAGGTTTCAGCTCTGAAAGCTTTCCAAACCGTCTGTTGGAACAGAAAGAATCCGCAGAGTGTGGAGTTGAAAGCACAGCAGAGCAGTAATTAGCTGAAGGAAATGCTGTGCAGTGTGGGATGAAGTCTTGTTTTCCCTCCTCAGCCCTTCAAGGATCGCTGTGAGTGGTTCTACGAGCATCTGCTGGCTGGACAGCCCGACTCCGACATGGTTCATCGTCCGGTCAACGAGAACGACATCCTGCTGATCCATAGAGGTAAAACATGTCCCAAAGAGCACAGAGGACTCTCCTGCTGCTCAGACTGAGTGTGATCACAGATAAAGTTTACAACCATATGAATACTTCCAGGGCGGTTCAGACTCACTGCTGGTTGTTGGTTCAGTGTGACTCCAGAAACCACAAAGCTGTTTCATGGCAGTTTATAATGTCCGACAGAGACACCTTCATCTCCTCCTAAAACACCGCCGCATTAAGCCCCACACTGATGACATGTTTTAAAGCAGAGACATGTGCAGAAGCGATCTTTCTGGTGGCAACACGGTGTCAAAGTCCCGCCCCTCAAAGTTAGAGGATGGTTCTTGTGCGGGTTTAAAGCAGACTCTCACAGTTATGGTGCGTTCAATGACTCTTGTGTTAGTGTCATAGACTGTATAAAATATGGACGTAGTATCCGTGACGTCACCCATCTGTTCCTGAGAGCTGTTTTGAAGCAAATCGACGGCAGCAGCCATATTGGTAATGCGGAACTCAACCAGGCAGAGTGTGACGTAGTGTGAGCCTCTTAGCCAATGGCTGTGTGTTCCCAACCGGGAGTTACGTCAGTCATGTCCTTATTTGGGCAAAACTCGTAATCCTAATATCTTCTGAACCGTCACGTTAGAAAAAAATTCACTCCCCGTACAGTGTGTGCCATTAGAGAGATTAGCTTCATAGGGCCAAGCCGTTTTTTGAACCAGGCTGTAAACATGTTTATTAATGCTGCAAAGATCGTCTTTTTCCCATTCATATCTATGTAGTTTCCGGTGTTTCTGCAGCCAGCCTCAAGCGGATTCTCGATGTACTGCAGTTTATAGCACTTCATCGTTTGAGACCGGAGTTTGCCGCTTGGTTAGTGTTTGTTACTTTTCCTCTCACCGTTCCTCCTCTACTCTGATAATCCGGTGCACACAACGCTGCAGGAGCCTCATTGGTCCACATAGCTGTCAATCATGGCCTTAATATGGAATAAGGTTTCGGCCGATCAAATACAACATTCTAGAATTCAGCCTTTAAGATCAAAGACAACATTCGGGGATTCTGTCTTGGTGTCAGAATTCCGAGAGAAAAGTCAACATTCCAAAGAAGAGACAGATCTAAACTGATCCTACGTTATACCTCTTTTTATAGCATCAAAAACTAATTCAAAGTAAACGAGTCAGAAACATGAACCCTACTCTGATAATCCAGAGCACACAGCGCTGCAGGTGCCTCATTGGTCGACACACCTGTCAATCATGATGTCACAGCCCCTTTCATCTTGTCAGACTCTTAGAATAACAACCCGAGAAACAAGAACTGTTAGTGGACTCACTTTGATGATGTTGCAGACGTTACAGCCTGTTCACCTGCTGCAGGAGGAGGAAGTCTGCAGACATGGTCTCACAGGTTTTTGAACCTTTTAGTCATATAGACTCTAAAACACTTACAATAGAGCCAAGAGTTCTTCATTCAGCTTCTCTAGTTCAGGGCACTATACTTAAAGGTGACAATATATATATATTTATATATATATATATATATATATATATATATATATATATATATATATATATATATATATATATCAATATATATTGGTCTAAGAGGTTCCCAAAACATGTCTTTAAAGTTTATGCTCAAAAAAACACTTTGAAATCAGATTTTGGCATGCCTGAAAAGCCCTCTTCTTCAGCCCTCCTCAGAACAGTCTGTTTTCCCTCTGACCACGCCCTCTCAGGAAGTGGATGTGCCCTCGGCTCTCCGGCACGTTGATCTAATGTTAACATGTTGGCTGAATATACACGGCTGCTCATAGATAGCGTTACTTCAACCCTCTGAATCTGATCCAGAATCTGATCCTGATGGAGAGGCGCCTGTAGCAGGACCTTTCTGAAGGATTGGTCACAGATGTAGTGGTTCTTGCTGTTTTATTTATCAGTATGTAGACATGTGTCTTGGTGCACAGCTACGAACATGTAGCTATGTGGCTATGCTAACTAGCGCTAGCACTTATCCATGATAAATAAAAATCATCAAAAAAATCTTCAAATCTGCAGACGTGGGGAGTAAAACCGACCTTTGTATTTATTAAGCCAGCCTACAACTAGCATGCCTCCCTCCTAAGCTCCTTGTTAGCACACATTTGTGCAGGTAATGAAAAACGGAGGAGGGGTTCAGTATTATTTTATACAGTCTATGGGCTGAACAAGCTCCGAGCTCTGACTCCGTTACAGACCGGATATTGTTTTTACGTAACAAAAACACGGAAGTCTGAAACGGCTTGTTTCACACACATTTACAGAAAGGTGGAGAAATCAGAACAGGGGCAGAATGGATTTTTTTTCATTCTCGGGGGTTTGTAGACATGCCAGGGACACATATTTCAGGTAGAAAACCATTAAAAATCCGATTTTGCATGATATGTCACCTTTAAAGAAAACCCTGACTCTGTTACTTGGTGAGAAGATTAATTATGTTTTGAGCTTCAGGTTTTACAGCCCTGATGAATCTCTGACACGTTTTCGCAGCTTCTGTTGAATAATCTTCTCGTAGCACTCGTGCATGTTGGCTAACTGAGAGCTCTGCTGGCACCTCCACACCAAGACAAATGTGGGGCCTGATTTTATGCAGTTTTCCTCAATGCTTTAACTTTAAAAAAACGGGCTTCTGTCCTTTTGGAAACATCGCTCATGATTTTGCACATTTAACCCGATACTCTAATTCTGTTTTGCGTTTCTCTGACAGACTCCATATTCAGGAGCAGCTGTGAGATGGTCTCAAAGTCCACCAACGAGAAGCTCAAACAGGGCATCGCTGTCCGGTTCCATGGAGAGGAGGGCATGGTGGGTTTCTCACTCAGCTGATAAGCAGCAGTGTCTCAGCGTCTCCGTCTTCCAGCAGTGACGGAGTTGTGTTTGGTGTTTCAGGGTCAGGGTGTGGTGCGGGAGTGGTTCGACGTCCTGTCCAATGAGATCATTAATCCAGACTACGGCCTGTTCACACAGTCAGCAGACGGTACGAGAGGTTCTCCTTATATGGTCATGAAGCAGAAGTCTGTCCTCTGAGCTAACGTGTGTGTGTGTGTGTGTGTGTGTGTGTGTGTGTGTGTGTGTGTGTGTGTGTGTGTGTGTGTGTGTGTGTGTGTGACCTACAGGCACCACTTTTCAGCCCAACAGTAACTCGTCGGTGAACCCGGACCACCTGAACTACTTCAGGTTTGCGGGTCAGATCCTGGGTCTGGCTCTGTATCACAGACAGCTGGTCAACATCTACTTCACCCGCTCCTTCTACAAACACATCCTGGGTGAGGAACAGAGGCGTAATGATGATGATTAGTCTTGTTTGCTCTTTAATCCTGTTACTTATCTTCATGCATGTCTCAAATCATCTCATTTTAACTCAAACGATGCTGCAGGCTTTTTGACTTCCTCCAGATCATCTGCAAAGATTTACAAAGCTGGACACACTCTAAAGTGTCTGCAGGAGTAATCTGTGATCCATATCAAAAGTTATCTGCTGAATCAATGCAAACAAAACCTCCTGACAGTAGCTCTAAGTAAATTAAACAAAGAACAAGCTTTTTCAACAATGTTGGTACTGACATATTCATAAAGCTGGGGTTGGTAGTCTCGGAAAACTAGCATGAATATTAATGTAGCATTTCCTCATGAGTCCGTCTAACCCCTCCCCTCCTCCCTCGGAGCTTCTCCAAAGCAACGCCCCCCCCCCCGCGCTCACATGCACGAGCGCTGCTGACTTGCGACCATATGATCGTGACTGATTCAAAACCGGTCCTCACCAAAACATTATCATAGTGAAAGTTAAAAACACAAACAAACATGGCTGCTGTTAGTACTCACAAGTGTCATTCTAGCATTATCCAGTTGTACTGGTGACACGATATCAGGAGAAAAGTTATAATACATATAATACTGTAACAGCTCTACTGTTTGTTAAACGTGTTCAGTGTAGATGTTCTTAATTCCTACAGTATTGACCGTCAGTGAATGCATCAGGAGAGGTGTAGAGTGTGTGAGCTGGAGAGAGGAGAGACAAGAGGAGAAGTTTTTCATTCATTCAAACATTGATTGTTGCTTTGTTGGTTGGCGTGATCACGGCCGACAGTGACCGGTTAGTAAAACTCAACGTGTTCACGAATCAGGTAAATCTGAAAATCCAGGACTAGAAAGAGCTGGATAGAAAATCAGTAGATTTCCAAATCTGGATCGTTGTGATTCAGATTAAATCTTCTGAGCAGCTGACTCTGGATCAATGATTATATCTTATAATATATAATATATATGATGTGTGTGTGTGTGTGTGTGTGTGTGTGTGTTTCAGGTATCCCGGTGAACTACCAGGATGTGGCGTCCATCGATCCAGAGTACGCTAAGAACCTCCAGTGGATCCTGGACAACGACATCAGTGACCTGGGTCTGGAGCTCACCTTCTCTGTGGAAACGGATGTGTTCGGGGCGATGGAGGAGGTGCCGCTAAAACCAGGAGGGACCAGCATCCTGGTAACCCAGGACAACAAGGTGAGGCCGCTTAGCATCCTGCTGTGTTGGGTTCTGTTCACTGATCTTTACCAGGATCCGTTCTGAACCTTGAGGAGACATTCATAGAAAATATCATGATTCAGAGAATTATCTTAACATGTCATCACGAGGAGAACCTCTCTGTGCTGAAAGCTTCATCAGAGCTTTAGTGTGAGTCCACAACGAGACAATAATCCCAGTCTGAGTGTAAACCTGCAGGTTTTAACATTATAATTTTGTGACTTGACTTTAAGTTTTATCTTCTAACAACTGAAATCCTCTGATATCAAAGCCAGCTTAATTCCCAGTCCTGAAGTCTAAAGATTTAACCTGAGAGTCAGAGAGAAGTTAGAGTTATAGATTTAAAGTTTGCAGTGTTTTGTGTGTGAAGTTATGGTTAATGACCGGCTGAAGCTCCCTGCAGTCTCTCCCTCCTCAGTTTGTCTCCTGTGAGCGATTGATTTCTCTCCTGCAGTTCGTCGTCTGGAAGCTCCTAATTAGAGAGCGCAGTACTGCAGAGATCCTGCAGAGGGCACTGTGCTCTAAAGCAGAGGGGACTACAGAACACACACTCATCTGTGTGTGTGTGTGTGTGTGTGTGTGTGTGTGTGTGTGTGTGTGTGTGTGTGTGTGTGTGTTTGTGCGTGTGTGCGTGCGTGCGTGCATGTGTGTCAGGCGGAGTACGTCCAGCTGGTGACGGAGCTGAGGATGACTCGGGCCATCCAGCCGCAGATAAACGCCTTCCTGCAGGGTTTCCACACCTTCATCCCTCCCTCGCTCATCCAGCTCTTCGATGAGTATGAACTGGTGAGACTCCTCCTTCTCCTTCTCCTCTTCTTTTTCCACCTTCTACTTCTCTATTTCATTTTTTCTCCTCCTCTTGTCCACAACTCTTCTTCCTCCCTTGACTCTTTTCGTCATCCTCACCCTTCTCCTCGTCCACCTTAGTCTTTCTTTCCTTTTCTTTCACCTTTCTTTTATTTCATACATCTCCTCTCCTCTCTTTCCTCCTCTTCAACTCCCTCCTTCTCCCTTTTTTCTTTTTCACATCCTCCCTCCCAATCTTCTCTTCATCTTCTTTCTGTCCTCTTTAACTTTTACTTGCTCCTTCTCTTTCTCCTCTGCTGAGATCCCCAACTTTAACTCCTTCTCCTCCTCTTTCCTTTCATTTTCCTTCAATTTTTCATCTTCTTCCTTCACTTCCATCTCCTTGTTCTCCATCATCTACTCCTCTTCACCCTTCAATGTCTCTTTCACCTTCTCCTTTTGCCTCTTCAACTCTTCCACTTCCTACCCCTCTTCCTCATCACATGCTTCTCCTCCATCTCTGCTCTCCACCTCCAGTTCTTCCTCTGTTTTACCCCCCCTCCCCTCTCCCTCCTCCCATCCTTATTGATCAGTTTCCTCCCCTTCTCTGGCCTCACCCATCAGGCTCCATGTTTTATGGGGGCGGGGCATGCTGACCTTGAAGCCCCTCCCACTGCTCTGACTCCATTAGACGTTTTTTTCTGTGTGTGTCGGCAGATTCGGCGTGCAGGCTGCGTGCGGATCGATAGCGTAGCGTGATGATTATCCCGTCCCGGGTTTGTTGGACATGTCTCGGTCATTCTGTCACTGCAGCTGTTTGTCTGATCAGCTGCTGTCAGCAGAGACACTCTGAAGGAGAATCAGGAGGACACACTTTATGATGTTAGAACACTACAGGTTCACACTGACAGGGAGTGTTTTACCATCTTTCAACACAAGAGAAACAGTTTGAAGATATTTAACTGTCGAGAGACATCACAGCAGGAATAAAGAGACGAGAGTCAGCCGGTAGTTTTTAATTCAAACTGTATATGTTTCGAGCTGACCACGTTACCGTCAGGTTTCAGATCCCCGTGATTTACAAACCTCTTCTTCTAACCTGATGGATTTTGGTCAACAAGGGAGAGTTGTTTAAAAGTAAACTGACTAAATTAAAACTGTTGGATTGAATCAGATCTTGTAATCAGGTGAGATCAGATGATCCTCATTTGCCCTACTCTACTGGTTTTATTGGTTGTGTGGATTTTGGCGCCCCCTGTGGACAGAGAGTGATATCCTCCTCATGCAGAGCTCTCATTTAAAATTCTGGGTTGATCTGACCCACTTTTACTTTGAATAACCAGGACAGAAGTATGATGACTTCCTGATACCAGATCGTTCTTATCCAGAGTAAACCGTAAGGCGCTCGGATGTCTGCAAGTTAAAGGGATAGTTTGCACGTTTTTGAAGTAGGGTTGGATGAAGTATAGCTCAATAGCAACTCAGCTCCTTTGTTAAGAAACTGGACAGAGAACCTGTAAAGATGATCGGCTGTTCACAGCTGCAGACGGGGGAGCTGATATTAAGAAACCCAGACCCACAGCCTAAAGTCAGAATAAGTGAACA
The DNA here is from genome assembly GCF_009762535.1 of Notolabrus celidotus. Taxonomy (NCBI): domain Eukaryota; kingdom Metazoa; phylum Chordata; class Actinopteri; order Labriformes; family Labridae; genus Notolabrus; species Notolabrus celidotus. Next base: position 22,678,560 of record NC_048283.1, read on the forward strand.
CTACGTTAAGACATCGGGGGTGCAATCTAGAAAAACTGAGCTGCATGTTTTAGTGTTTGTGGAGAATGATTTAAATGACTCTGATTTCAGAGAGTCTGTGTTCAGGTCATGAAATCATTATCGCTTGGAAAAACTGAGAGCTGTGTATTAATGCAATGTGTGTGTGTGTGTGTGTGTGTGTGTGTGTGTGTGTGTGTGTGTGTGTGTGTGTGTGTGTGTGTGTGTGTGTGTGTGTGTGTGTGTGTGTGTGTGTGTGTGTGTGTGTGTGTGTGTGTGTGTGTGTGTGTACGCAGGAGCTCCTGCTGTCGGGGATGCCAGAGATCGATGTTCAGGATTGGTGCAGGAACACGGAGTACACCAGCGGCTACGACCCTCAGGAGCCGGTCATCAAGGTGAGCCCTCCACCTGTTAGATGGACTCTCAGGTGAATCCGTCCTGTTTTTCTTTGATGTCTGATATGTTAGCTAAAGGTTTTCATGCTGTGATAACTTTGTTTCAGACAGAGAATAAATCTTTTAAGACCATAAAAAACACCTGCTCATACTCACCTTCTCTTACCTCTCTGTCTTCTCTGTGCAGTGGTTCTGGATGGTGGTGGAGAGCCTGACTCAGGAGGAGCGGGTCCTCTTGCTTCAGTTTGTCACAGGAAGGTGTGTTATTTAGATTCTTACGATGGCTCTTTGTTCAGAAGGGAGTGTGCCTATTATATTGTTCTGGTGTTTCAGTTCCAGAGTTCCTCACGGGGGCTTCGCCTTCCTGATGGGGGGGAGTGGATTACAGAAGTTCACTGTTGCTGCGGTGCCGTACACCTCCAACCTGCTGCCTACCTCCAGTACATGGTAACCACCCCTCTATTTATCTAAAGGTGTTTGAGTCCAGAAACCAAGTTTATTATCAGACCATTTGCATGGTAATCAAGCTAGATTATCTACGTTTTCAGCTGTTGTTAATCTCCAGAGAAAAAACAAGAAATGACGTTAGAATAATCAAAAATCAGGTATTGTATCATTCTTCTGGATTTATCCAGAATTCCAGATTTCTGACCCAAAGAGGCGACCAGTAAATCATAGATCTGCGTAAAAACATAGTTTGAATGAAGAGGGTCCTACTTGGTTTACCTGATGCCAGTCACATCCCTGAAATAGTAGATGAAATTATCAGAGCTCATTAAAAAAAATACAAAATATTATACCCTAATTATTAGAAAAAAACATATTGTGTGTCTCATTTAATAGTATTTCTTTTGTATTTTTTGGTTATTAATAATTCAGATTTTCTAACCTAACGGCTGAAGACTGTAAGACAGCATTTGAAAATATTAAATCAGAACAAACAAACATTACAGGGTAAGCTCTTGTGGACTCATTTATTTTCTACAGGTAAGAGAAGCAGGTTAAACCTCAACAAGATCTGTTAAAATATAAATTTTGTTCTGCTGTTTCATCCACGTTTGTTGCCTGTTGAAAAAGTCACTTATCGCTTCATGCAGTTGGTTCTGCAGGTCAGTATTAGCAGCTGCATGGAGTCAGATTTTTTTATCATTTCCTGGATAAAGATAAAAGAAAAGAGGGTGTGGAAAATATGTCCTGAGTATTTGTCCTTTCTAAAATCTCTAAAATAATATCTTCATGCAGCAATGTGTGAGCCTTCACCCTCTTTAAAAAGCTCCTTACCCAAAGAGATCAACCAGTAAAGTAGATAGAAATATATATTCATTCTTTGGCATAATAAACATCCAGGTGTTTGTGCTCTGATGTCAAATAACATCCAAAAGTTTAGAAAGAGGTCATAAAAATCAGAGTGTGGTTAATGTATTAAGATAGAGGATGTGTCTGAATCGTCCCAATGAACGCTGCTTCCAGTTTTCCTTCATTTTCCATCAAAAAAACGTCATCCCCGTCTTTTCTTCCTAGATCCAGTCTGTTTCTAAAAACTTCTGCTTCTGGAATAATCTCTCTTGTAACAGACTCAACAGTTCTGCATCTCCAGGAGAGACAGATATATATCTGAACACTAGAGGGCAGTGCGTCTCTTCTCTGCAGACGGCTCAGTTTGAAATGAGGGACAGGTCTCTGCATGACGGAGTGTGCAACAGGTCATTCATCTCTCTGCACGTCTTTCTTCAGGAGACGTTTTAGACATCAGCACTCCTCCTCTGCCTCCCTGACCATGTCCTCACCCCTCCTCCTCCTCCTCTGTTCTTTTTTCCTCTCTGCAGCATCAACATGCTGAAACTCCCAGAGTATCCGAGCCAGGAGGTCCTCAGAGACAGGCTGCTGGTAGCGCTGCATTGTGGGAGCTACGGGTACACCATGGCGTGATTATCGCGTCACTTCCTGCTGAGTCATGTGACGCTCTGACCTCCTGCGCGGCGATGTTTCTGCTTCTGCTGGATGAAAAAGGGAAATCTAGATTCTACTGAACACGCTGCTGGATGGAGAGGGACAGACTGAACAAGACCGGGATCAGGATCTGGTTCTGGATCTCACCTCATCTTACCTGTGCCAAAACTTCTGGTATATGATGGAAGCTGGCATCGGGTAACTTATGCAAAAATAATCTTTAAGTATGAAAATGTTCAAGCATTACTTATTTAAGACAACCTGCAGTTCCACTATGAGTCCTCTTACAGGATGCTGATCCCCATAAATATCCTCCTGCAGAGGTCTGAATGTAAACTGTACAATTATTCATCGTCAATCAAATGCGTCATATCCATATCACAGGTTTGCAAATTTCTTAAAGGGCCATAGTCAGATTGGCATAAAGATGGAACGAATCTGAAGCTGCTTTTGTCTCTGTTTAAACATCTCCCACTCTTTAGACCAGGTCCCAGATTTGACATGTTTAAGATTCAGAGTGTCTGCAGCAGTTCTTCGTCCTGCAGCAGGTGAACAGGCTGTAACGTCTGCAACATAATCCCTGATGGATCAAAGCGAGTCCACTAAGAGATCCTGTTTTGGTCCCTGACAGGCTCGGGTTGTTATTAAGAGAACAGAAAGGATCCCTGCAGGGAGAGAGCTTTACAAGAAAGAGGAAGATGTTTTTAAAACAACAACACCAGCGTTTTGTGAGTGGAGTCTGGTGTCTTTAAAGTGTCAGATCCTGAACAATAAGGTCTCTCTCTGCAGGGATCCCGTCTGTAACGTCTGAAAGCCCTGAAGTATTTCTTTGCAGTCATTACAGCCTGTTACACTGCTGCTGGAGGACGCTAACTATGAGAGCATTTCCAAAACTGTATGTACCTTTACCTTATGACCTAAAGATACGTAACAAATAGGCCATCAAAACTATAAATTAATACCCTGATAGTTTTATTACCATTATTATAGATTTCTTGTCACATTCCCTCTGAGTCCATCTCCCTGTTTTGATACGTCTTGTTTTTCTCGCCCAGCAGCTTCACTCTGAACATTTGTCAGATGCTCGGCCATTATCTGTTTTCTTATTCTTTTTTTTTTTTAAACCTTCTTGCGCTTTGGAGAAACCAGTTTTCTGTCTTCTGTTTACCTAAACTTGTTTGAAATATAGGAAAAACAACAGACGATGTAGCCGAAAGTGTGTGGATATCAGATGAGAGGTGACAGAGCTTTATGCATCAGGGCCTGTGTCTACTGACGGCAGCACAGTCTCTCTCCTTCTCTGTGCCTCTCTGTATTCTGTTATTGAGATGTGGGAGTCGTCTCACAGCACTCCGACTCCCCTGACGGTTTGGTCTGTTTGCTCCATATTTGATGTTATTTTAGGAAAGTTGACAAAAAGGGACAAAAACAATGGAATCAAAAGATGTCCTGGTGTCAGCAGCTCAGCTCTGCCCCTGGAAATGTAACCCTTGAAATACAAGTCTGATTAGATTTGATTGGCTGTTAAAGGAGAATTAAAAGTAACGCACGTCTGGTGTTCCAAAAGTTGAACCATTGCAGCTGAATGCAGCGACAATAAACAGCCGACACCAAGGGCTCTTTATTTGCTTCGAGTTTAAGTTTTTGTGCCTGTGGAAAAAACACAGTTAGTGGAAACAGGCCCTTACTGAGCTGCTCTAACAGCCTCCGCTCACCTGGTTCTCTGACTGCAGAAATGACTGACGTGGTCGCTGAGAAATCACCCTGGTGTTTGTGTCTTGCTGGTTTCAAGCCTCAAAATTTTGCATTTTGGCGGTCGCCATCTTGTTTTTTGAACCAGATATGACCAAATATTCATACTGAAAATATACATTTAACTGACTCCTCAGAGTGTCTTCAGGTCCCATTATTTCTCCTTCAAATTTGCCGGTTTGGTCACTTTCAGACAAATACTTAATATTTGTCTCTGTGTGAGAAGACGACATAAGTCACCTTCATTTTGATATAATGAGATAAAATATCAGATAAATGAAACCGATGTGTGGAGATGTTTCTACAGAAGAGACGTTTTTTAAATTTCTAAATCTGTGATCACATTAAAAAATTTAAGAATTAAGTCAAAATCTGAGATTAAGGATTTAATGAGGATTTTAAGAAGTCATGAAAAAATATAGATTTAAAAAATGAAGTTGTCAAGATTAGATTATGGATCTCAAGACTGAAATAATAATAGAATAAAGAATACAATAAAATGTCAAGAATTGAATATGAATATAAAGAAAAAAGTTAAGAAAGAGAAAAAGTTGTATTAAGAATGGTCCTCTTATTTATTTTTATTCCAATTCTGGCCCTAATATTTAAAGTTTGAGTTAATTCTCAACATTTACAATTTATTCTGACACTTTTCACTTCAAAATGTAAAAGATAATTTATTTTATCATGTTTTTTTCTCGATCCTTGTCCTGAAACTCATCCAGAGTTTATATTTCTGTATACGTTTTGACTTTAGTCAGACATTACAGTATCTCAGACTGAACTCCCACAAGCTGGATTTTATGTTTTAGGACTGAAAGTAAAATCAAAGGATGGATGTCGGGTTGAACCCCAAGTTTTAAATCCATCTGCATGAATACTTCACTCTGCTGCGTTTGATGCACGTGTCACGTGATTTACTGTACGACATGTTCTGTCTCATCTGTACTTTCTGCTGTTCTCTGTGCTTCATGAATGAATATCAATCTTCAGTTCTGATCATCTGTTCGTTTAACGAGAGGCCATGAGAGGTTTCTATGTGACGAATGTTGGCCTGCTGTGCCAAACATTAAAAGCTGGATTTGTTTTGAACTCTTTAATTTGTATTTTGCCAACAAAAGCATGCTGAAATATGTTTTCATTCCAGAGGAGACGGGAGTGTGTGCAGAATTTTAATTTTTAAAGGGAGTGTACATATCGAGCTCACGTCCTCTATCAGTATTGTTTTCAAAGCCTGGACTGAAATGCTTTTGTAAACTGCCTTTATACATATTTCTGTAAATGTCTTCAGTATCAAATGATGTATTTTACCATAAATATACGTCCTCCCTCAGATTTATCCAATAAAAGTGCTTTTTTGACAGACTTGTGTTCATGATGTTTCCAGAGGAGAACAAGTCTTGTGTTTGTGCAGCGGTGGAAAAAAGAGGAGACGAGGTTATGAGCAGCTCTGTGTGTGAGTGTGTGTGTGCAGACTGACATATGTGTCCGCAGCGTGAGTGCTGTGTTGGGTCACCAGTTAAGAGCAGCAGGTCTTCTGGTGCTAAATGGCCCCTGACCGCCTCTCAGAGAGTCGGGCAGCTGCTGCAGGTCTGTTCTGACATCACATTACACCCACTGAACCTCTGCGGCTCCTCACTGTTGCAGACTTTGACCAGCTCTGCTCTGAAGACCAGAAAACTACAACTATCATCACGATCCCTTTGAACATGTGCTTTAGTGACCTACACAAGTGTAAAGTTTCTCTTTTGCTTCTAATTTAACCATTAATTCTAGTACATTTGAATTTTTCATCAATCATTGCATTACAAACAGACATGACTCTGTAGTGGAAGTCTGCATTTAAAACAGACATGACTCTGTAGTGGAAGTCTGCATTTAAAACAGACATGACTCTGTAGTGGAAATCACTGCATTAAAAACAGACATGACTCTGTAGTGGAAGTCACTGCATTAAAAACAGACATGACTCTGTAGTGGAAGTCACTGCATTAAAAACAGACATGACTCTGTAGTGGAAATCACTGCATCCACAAATGCAGGTTCAAACTGAACCTTGCAAAGAAGAAACTATATATAAACATGCTCCAGAACCACCAGAGATTTTGCTGGACCTGAGCCCGTTTAATATGGACTGAGGGGAAGTGGAGAACTATCCTATGGTCTGATGAATTATCTGATGTTCTTTTTGGAAATCATGGACGCTGTGTCCTCCGCTCTATAAAAGGAGAAGGACCACCCGGCTTGTTGTTAGCTCACAGCTCAAAACCAGCGTCCCTGATGGTATGGAGATCATAAGAGTCCATGGCATGGGTAGCTTCCACATCTGTGAAGGCTCCATTAATGCTGAACATTATAAACAGAGTTCAGTTTGTGTTTAATGACTGTAACCTGATGGTGTTGTCTGTTTGGTGTATTTCTGTAAAGCCTGCTCTCCATCAGTCTCACCTCATTCCTCACCTCAGCACCTGTTTCCCATGGCAACGCCTTCCCCTCACCAATAAATGACTCTTTTTCAAAAGAGGATGTTCACCATGGCAACAAATTCCTGACAACATGAGTCTGTATCCCCATGGTGACAGCTTTATAAAGCCCTGTGAGACACACAACAGTCCCCTCTGACAGAGGGTACACCTGGACTTTATCAGCTGTCAGTCAGAAACACACCCCCCCTCCTCCAGCATGAAGGTGTGATATATCACTATCTGGGTTTTCTCTTTCTGGCACTTGTTCTTTCTGTATTACAGCATGTTAATCCAAAGTGTGTTTAACCTCATGTTTCTTGTTTCTCACATCTTAGTTTGCTCTTTGTAAACTGACGCTCTGCTGACAGCGACTTCTCCACCCTGGGTTAAGCTCGACCTCCTCATTCATGGTTGATGACGCCAAACAACGTAAGCTACCCGGGTAAGTTGAGCTCACTTCATTTACTTTTTTATGCTTAACACTTAATTGTGTCAACATTATACATACATGAGATACATTTCTTACAGGTTCAACCCTTTTTAACACAATATTTTGTTTAAAATTGTGTGACCCTCCACCAATACAAAATCAGAAAATAGATTATATAAAAAATAAGATAGAAAGAAAAGGGAAAGAAAGGGGGAAAAAAAGAAGGACATATAAAAATAATCAAAACTAAGATTAAAAAATACATAAATAAATGTAAAGACAATCAAACATAAAAAACTAATAAAAAAAAGTTGAGCTCATTTAAGTATTAATCCAGACTGTCAGGCCCTGAGTTTTGCACCTCAACAGTGTGAGGAACCTGACCAGCCAACATGCTGAAACCATAGACTGTAAATAAAAAGGCTGAAACCAAATGAGATCGTCACAGACATAGGCACAGACATAGAAGCAAAAGAACAAGAATAAGGGCAGAAAAAATAGTAAAAAGGATAAAATAAAATAAATAAAAATAGATAAAATACAAATTTAAAGGTATATACTAATAGAATGCCACAGGAAGTCATTCCTGCCTGTACATCAGACTGTACAACTCCTCCCTCTGATCACTGAACAATAACCTGTACTTGCAATAACCGTGCAATACACTGTGCAATACACTGTGCAATACACTGTGCAATATCCCTGCCACTTTAACATCCTTATATATCACCTTAATTCCCAGTGCTTTGTACATAGGTAATTCTAACTATTCTGCACTTCTGTATATACTTTATTTTCATTTTCATTTTCATTTTCATTTTCATTTTCATTTTCATTTTCATTTTTCTTTTTCATCTTTATTCTATTTCATTTTATTTTATTTTAATTAAATTTTATTCATATTTATATATTATTTTATTCCTTCTTCTATTAAAATCATCGTTGTCGACCTGCCCCCCATCCAGGACTTGTACCGGTCCCGGGCCAGGAAACGGGCAGGTTACATCACCGCTGACCCCTCACACCCTGGACACAAATTCTTCAAACTCCTCCCCTCCGGCAGGCGCTACAGATCACTGTGCGCCAAAACAACCCGCCATAAGAACAGTTTCTTCCCCCAGGCTGTCACTCTGATGAACACAAAACCATAACACTGTCAGATAAATACTCTCTGTAAATATACATGTAAATATACAATGCAACAATTCTCCAAGCAGAATTTCATATTTCTATTTTTTGTATTATTTAACTTCTATTTTTTTTAATGTAAAAACTAACTCTGCAACTCACCACTGCACTTTTTCATATTTTTTTGACTGTACATATTAGTCATGCCTATTTGTTGTTCTTTTGTATTTATAGCTGATGTTATTGTTATTATTTTTATTTTATGCTTTATCTTATTCCTTGTAAAAAAGACAGCACAGTTTACCTAAGTCAAATTCCTTGTGTGTTCAAGCATACCTGGCCAATAAAGCTGATTCTGATTCTGATTCTGATATCTAACTTTCTTACATAGTGTTTATAAGAGCTCTGTAATGACCAAATTTCCCTCCCTGGGAAAGTGCTATATATAAATATTTATAATTATAAATGTTACACATGGTTTAAATAGGAACAATTAAACAGGCAGTTTGGACATGTGATGCAGGAGTGACAGGTTATTATCAGTGTGTATTTATGTTTAATGCTTCAGCATGGAGGAGCTTTTTATAGCACTGTAACCAGGTCACAAGGGCATTGAATATTAGATCAATAATTAAAGGAATGACTCTGATGAAGAGAGAGAGAGAGAGAGAGAGAGAGAGAGAGAGAGAGAGAGAGAGAGTAGTCCGGGGCAGCTAAACTCAGAGTAGAGATGCCCTCGTCTGCAGCTTCTCCAGACTCTGTGTAAACTTTTCACTGATCTTCCTCTGATATAAAGAAATGCATCCGGTGAAATACATCTTCCTATTTCTAATCCTCTCCCTCTCTGCTCAACCTTTCTTTTCTTTCTGGTGATAACGTTCCCTCGTATCTGTTGAGCAGTAAACAGTTGATATGTACGTCACAAGAAATGCCATAATGTCTTATTTTGCAGACAGCGTCTGGGTAACTACAAAAGCATCCTAAAAATAAGTTTAAAATAAGACAAATTTAACAATAACTGTCCTCTGTTCTTCATGGAAACCCTCATCAGACTCTGCTGGATTAACCAGGACCAGCTGCCTCCTGATTATGCAGTAAGAACCTCAGCATTTACCTTCAGCTCCACAAACCTTCCAGGTAACAGTGTAAATGTGAACTGATTGTCCCCTCAGTGAACAGAAGGTGACATGAAGCTGCTGTGTCTCTCCCTCAGACTGTAAATCCTCTCAGGTGATGGTCTCTCTGAGCTCAGCTCTAAACTGCTGCTTCTTTATCTGCAGGCCGAGCTTTCTCCTGATTGCTCCGTGTCTCCATGACAGAGACGGATTCACTTCTGCAGCTTTCCCCCTGTGGAGTTATTACCTCTGCATCCACACATGCTGATTACATCTGTTCGACCCCGCGCTCACACACACAGGAACACACTCAGGCTGCTGCTCTGCTGTTCAACAACACCCTCCTTCATCCTGCACAACATCACGTCCTGCCTCTTCCTCCTCAGCCAACAGCTCTGGACTTTCTCTCTCTGCAGATCCTGGTAGCAATGTGGTGTTTCAGTGCATAATGTTTTTAAAAAGGGCCTAAAATATCAACATAATTTAGACCCTGTAATCCGGCCTGAACCGGCCTCTGCAGGGATCAGGATAATCTTGCTTTAAAGATCTCAGGAACACAAACTGAAGCTTTGAACTGCAAAAAATTCTAAAGGTCAGAGGTCAGTGCACTCCAGGAAACAGAGTCTGCACCATGAACATTAACATAGGTTCTCATCATCACACACACTCTATTTTCCAGCCTATAAAACAGCCGTGGGATCACTGCAGAGTAAACATTTAATACGTGAAAACTTCAGTTTCTAATTAACATCCTGAGACGATCTCAGAACTTTTCAGATCAGCAGCTCAGACTCAGACTGTTCCTGATCGGACGTCTCGATCCATCACAGTCCAGCTGCCGCTCTGATTATCTCTGCTGACAGCTGGGCTCTCATTACAGACGACTGAATGGACTCACTTTGTCTCGTTTGGTACGTTTCATTGGACTGAGGGTGAAACACACAGGAGAGGAGCTCAGGGAGTGTCAGAGGACAATACCATGCACTGATGGAAACACATGATGGTGATAGAAAGATGAACCATGATGGGATAAATAAAAGCTTCACACTCTCATCTCACACATAGAGAGGACACATTTTGGAGAAAGACTCAGTTTCCGTCTTACTTTTGTCACATTTAAAGGACTGAAGTGAGCTCAGCTGAGAGAACACATGTTGGGATCAGGTGCAGACTCTTTGTGCTCTTCTGCATCTAAACACAGCCGTGCAATGCAAACGCTCGTCACCTGTCCATTATGTGTGCATCATAAAGTATATCACTGTTCCTCTCTGTTGATCAGCTGTTCATCACGCATTCATGTTGCTATTAATGCACTCAGGTGGAGCTTTGTATACATGCAGGTATCAGCTTCCTCCTCCACCTCCTCCTGCAGCCCTCCCCGCTGCTCCTCTCCATCGTCCTGCAGCCTTAACCCGCTCTGGCATCCTCGTTATTGGAGCTGCTTTCACTCGTTAATTCACCCTGAGCTGAGGCAGCCAGGATTCAGATAAGGTCTCTCTCTCTGTGTGTGTGTGTGTGTGTGTGAGGACGGGGACACTCCTACTATGCTTCAGCACAGCCTTATCAGTCCTCTAGAATATGGAGACCACATCCCTCTGCCTGCTCACAGTCTAACCCATCTCCTGACTGAGAACAGTACCTAAACACAGATTTTAATTCACAAAGGAAGAGTTCACTTTGTGTGTTTGTGTGTTCAGAGTTTATATACCCTCAGACCTTTTATTTAGGGAATTCTCCCTGTGTGTTTAGGCGTTAAAGTTGGATTCTTTAGTCAAATATTCAGCCTCAGATTTTCTCCACTTTTGAACTTCATATGTGTCTTTGATTTTACAGTAAAGACAGTAACTCATGTTGGGTTGTGGACTGAAGCACAGGAGGCTCTGCTGAGACAGGAGACAGGTACAGCTATAAAAAAAGAAGGTGAACTAGTTCTAATTATAGTCTTTGAGTGAGCTGAACTTTGAACTCCTTCATTTTGAGTGTGACCTGGCACAACTAAATAGGTCAGCTTATTTAACAGTGCATACAAATCTTTACAGAGAGAAAAGGGAGAGTACTGCTTCATCAGAAAAGTCTGCACACAGTTAGAAGTTAAACCAAAGTAAAGACGTAAAAGATGAAAACAACAGGTTGGTTTAAAAAATGCACGTGTGTTTGAGTCCCAGATTTCAGATTGAGAGATGTAAAAGCGTCCCAGCTTCTTGGTGATAGTTTGTAGTGTGTTTTGTTGCAGACAGCTGACTGAGACGCCTCAGTTTGTAAAAACGTGAATAATGCAGATTAAAAGAATCACTGTGAGACCCAAAGGAGGGAAAGGTTCCCAGGGCCATGCTCCGGCATCTCCAGGTGGCAGCCTCAACTTGAAGGATCTGATGAGAATGTTTGAGGGCAGAGAGGTTGTTTCTGTATGCATAGATCCTCCTCCCCCTCCTCTTCCTCCTCTCCTCCTCCTCTTCCTCTGGTCTCAGAGGAGAGGTCAGGGTCACGCTCAGGGTCATCCTCCTTGTGTTTCTTCCTCTCTGCCTGCAGCTGGATGAAGGGTCAGCCCATCAAAGCGTGGATTAAATGCTCTATAATGTGTGTGCGTGGATTCTCCCACAGCCTGGCCTTGCCTCTCTCTGCTCTGCAGTCATGAATACACATTAGAGGCGCCGCGTTGGAGAGGTCGCCGGTTCAAAGCAGTAATCATGTTTCCATATTTGAACTCTTTCCACCTCTGTTTGACATTGGCTCTCATGTTGTTTCTCATGCAGCGAGCGGGGCTGCACATTCACGCTGCCATGCTTACCACCAACCCTAATCTGTAGATCTGGGCCTCGGGGCGTCTCTGTCAGGCCTGCAGGCCACTGACATGCCGTATTGATCTAACAACTCACTCTTTCGGAGACCTCTGAAGGCAAACACCGCCCCACCATGTGACTGGCACTACTCCAGCTTAAATATGATTACTGCTTCTTATATAACTCTCATCACGCCGTCTCCAGCACGAGGACTTTCAAACCACTTCTTAGCGAAAGTTTCAAACTTCAATCTGACTTTAGATTGGCTCTCCTGCAGATAAAGGAAAGTAAAACAGGAGGCAGGGAGCAGGGGAATGGATTAGCATTAGCATATGTAAGAAAATGACTGAGCCGTGGTGCTCTGAGAAAGATAACAGGCAGCAACCTTTGACACTTGTTTCCGAGCCGAGAAAAGAAGTATGGAGCTCCTTCCTTTCTTGTTTTCTGCAGATGAATATGCTTACACTCCTGCCGAACAGGAGGAGACATATCGTCCCATGCAGAGCGGCCAATATCCGGCGGAGCTCTTTTGATCCGTGGAGATTGTAACAGAGCTCTGATAAATCTCCCGGCTGCACGACGTCCTTGGCTGTGCTGAAAACTCTGGATTAAAACATCCTCCTCTCGCCAAGGTGATGAGTGGATGGAGGGTGTAATTGGGCCTTAGAAACCAGACACCCTCTCCTGCAGCCTCTCTTTCCCTCCCCCTCTCCTCCTCTCTCTCTCTGTCTCTCTGTCTCTCTCTCTCTCTCTCTCTCTCTCTCTCTCTCTCTCTCTCTCTCTCTCTCTCTCAGGGTTTCAGTGAGATAAAGACAAAATGGATGGCTGCAATAGTAATGAAACAACTGGCTGCAGCGGCTCAAGATGGGCTCAAGATGGACGTGAGAGCAAAGCAACGACAGAGTGAGTCCCGTTGAGTTAAATCACCTCTGGATTGTCTTATTTTCAGCGTCTCAGGGTTTTAGCTTAGCTCATTACCTTATCATCAGTCTCACTGAGAGAAAAAGTAAAATATGCTGATGACTTCTCGGAGGTTGGGGAGTTTTCGGCAGTCTCAGGAGTTTTGTGCCGATCGTTTACCACGTGAAGTCATTATACGGCGAACAGCCCTTTTGTTATCTCGGCGAGGCAGTCTGTTGTAAATAGCTCTGAAGTTATCTGGGCGGCACAGTCACTCGGAAAGGAGTAATTGGATAATTAATTTAGTCACGGACAGGTCAAACGGATTTTTGTCTCCTCTGCCGTTCTGTGAGCGGAAGGTCTCGTGGACACGAGATTGATGTGTGCCACCGCGGGGTAATTAAAGAGCCTCCGTGTGACTGTTTGTAATGAGAACACACGAGAGGTGACTCAGGTGAGACAAACACACAGGACATGTGAGAGGAACGTCAGACATAAGAAGCTGATCAGAGGACCTCTTCACACCTGGCAGGACGATCTGTTCTCTCTGATCAGAGAGATGATCAGGTACATTTACATGGAGCAACTCGTGTTCAAAAGAGACCTGAGCAGTGTCGGGTAACGTAACCTGTAATAGTTACATAACGTTGCAACATTACAGTCGATAAATTGTGGTGCTTTCCTGCATGGAACTTCCAGAACTTCCACCAGACCCGGTCCGGATCCGATCCGCTGTGGTTTGGCTCCGTGCTCTCTCGTCTGTCAACACCCACCAGTTGTGTTTTTGGAACGCAGCACAGAGCAGGCGCGCCGGACAGCTGGAGTCATGTGACCGAGGTTTTCCTGCTGTAATTACTTAATCAAGGATTCTCCTCCTCCTTCTCTCCTCATCCATGTTGTCTTTATGGTCCTCTGAAAACCTCTGACCTGTTGACCCCAGGCCTGGCTCCGCTCATCACAACGGTTTGTTGTTGTAGTTAAATGAAATACGATCTGGTGATAACACAGAGTGTTTTATTCTGAAAATTAACCAGATGTTTTCATTTTGTTTTGGTGCCTGACTTCCTGTCCCGCTCCATCTGCTCTGTTGAGATTGATGCATTGTGCCCTGTTATCCAGCAAAAATAGTGCTTAAAGTGCTAAAAAGTCTTGTGTAGCTCCGACCTGCTGGATCAGGGACATAGCCGGAACGCAACGGAGTGGATCCAGTGGAAGTTAACACATTGACTAGAATAGAAACCTATCAGATCCGGTGCCGTGACAGATCTGAGATGGACTGGACACAGGTCTGGTGGAATTAAGACATTATCCTGACGTGCACCTCCTCCCAAATGTAACTACTCGTCGAAACAATGTGACTTTAAAATCCAGCTACAAGCTGAACCATGATGTCTCTGCACCGTTGAGAGCGCATGTACGTGACATTTAAAAAAGAGACATATTTAAAGGTAAAAATCCAGATTAAATCTCTTTAATAGTCCACACACCAGAGGAGGATGAATCCGAGTCTCCTCCACATGTCACCTACACTCAGCAATTCTGAACCTGATGTGATTCAGTCCATCCATCACTTGATTTTCAGTTTTTGATCAGGTAATCTCTGAACACGTTCTGCTGCTCTTCAGAGCTCGGTGCCGTCCTGAGAGGCTCTCACGGTGACGAGGTTAAGCCTCCTAAATTTGCTCCCAAAGCTCTCCTTCATAATTTTACTGCTGCATGATCGTCTCAGAGACAGAGGAGGATTTTTAAAGACACCAGGAGTTAAAGGTGTCTGCAGAAACATGACGTTGCAAACCTTTACTCATATATCTATAAAGCTTCACTCACATCTTTAGCATGTTAGTGCTACGTTCTTTTGCATGAATTTTATTGGATTTTTTTGTTCTCATCTGAACGTCCCAGATTTCACATCATTGTTTCCTGCAGGTTAAGATTATGTTGAATCCTTGAAGTCCCGCTATGATGGAATATTTCCCCAAATAATTATCTTATCTTGTTGGACCCAGATTCATTTTATGTGCGCAAAAAACTAAGTTATTATCTTGTGCACATAAAATGAATGTATCTTGAGAGGACATGTTTTTTATTTCTGTGCACAAGAGTCATGTAGGCCTGATTCTGATGTCCCTTCCTGAGATCTCTTATAGCTCAAAGTTAGCCACGACCCTCTTCAGCACCTTTTAACCTATCCTACAGTACGGTGGCCCTGAAGACTGAGGCTCTAAAATCATTCAGCTTAAAGAACATCATGTAGAAAGCTTTAGATGCTGCAGGGCTTGAAATTTGTGTCACCATCACATCATGGAGCTGACTGACACATCTCCCAGCTGAAGTACCATGATGCAAAGTTTTTACTGACCGACGCAAGTTCAAATGTGCGTCCATGCTCTGGACTCTGAGGTGATAGATTTCTGACCATCCAAACATGATCATCCAATAGTTGGAAGTATTTGTCACATCAGGCTGGTGTGGTGCACTGTGTGTCATACAAGCTGACTCAGGAGCTCTGACGTGCAGACAGGTATCAATCAACAACACATGCACAGCCCTGTGGATCTGATTCTGCAGAAGAAACCAGAATAACAGCCTTCACTGTAACTTCTAAAGCATCTCGAAGACGTGTTTCCTGCATGCTGCTCTTTTGAAACTCTCTGCATGTCAGGCCTTGTCCCGGTCTCATCTCATTACCAGAATAATAAAACCGGACCACACAGGAGGTCGTGATGCTCCCCTGCGCTCTGTGGCGTGGCTTCCAAAGAGGCCTCATTAAAGTGATTATTCTGATTAGTCTGTGAATGCATCCTGCAGTGAAAAGCTCTAATCATCACACGCTGCTACATCCAGCCCTGATTGACATCTAACCTCTCAGTTCACACAGAAACACTACCTGCATCCACGCTGAATCTGGGAATTAGCCAAACAAGCTGGTCATTAAATCCTTCTATTGAAGGAGACACAATGCAGAGGAAGTGAAGGTGCAGCGCTTCAAAGCAGAGCGGCCTCATTGTAATGTTTGTCATGTTGTTTTAATGATTTCATGCTGAGAGGAAAAGCCAAAAGCTCATCCCGCAGGAAGCTTTGGAAACAGAAGCTTGGTGTCTGATTTCCGGAAGAATGAGAGAAACAAACAAACTCACTTTA